>NC_142000.1:13788544-13896044 GCF_049901715.1 Pseudonaja textilis
CTTTCCCATCACCACCAAAGAACCATTTGTTAGTCTTCTAATCTACTCATAAAGGTCATTTTGGAAGTTTATATTTCTTCCTTTTCTTGTTTTTTTTTTTTTACTACTTCTTGTTTAGAATTTTCTCCCCCCTACCCTCTCATGAGATCTGCATTCTAAGAGTGGTGCAAGCATTTACATTCATTTTGCAAATAATAGGAACATCTTTAATAAAAACATTTCTATATTTTTGCAACACCCCAAAGCTAACTCATTAACTAGTAATTTTACCCTTATTAAAATACATTTATTTCCTTGCTTATATGATTTGATCGCTTTAAGAAGCAATATTGCTTCTTTTTTCTTGCTGGGGAGGAGATTTGCAATTTTTTTTAATGTTTTCGTGACATTAAGTGAATTCCTGGAAAAGCTCTATCAATACAATTATGGATAATTTGATAACTTTTATAATGTTTGCGATTCTTTTGTTCTTCCACAAATGTCTTGATTAAAAAAATGAAATAAAATGGAACAGATGCACAAAATGTGCATCTTGTAAACATTTGCTAAGCTAATAAAAGGAAGGGAATGGTTATAGGTATTTAAAAAAATGTTATTGTGTAAACCCCAGCTCCTGATGAAGAATAATAAGAAATATTGGCATCATTTATAATTTTAGTAACATGTCTTTTATCAAGTAAGGTGATACAATGTTTGTCAAAATCAGAAAGCCAGCTGCATGCTTATGTTTTGCAAAAGGTACTTATTCATAAAGACTTAGAAAACAAAAGTGTAATGGGACACTTAAAGGTGAAGGGTGTGATTAATTGCTAAAGGAACTTTACAAACAACTTATTATTTTATGTATTTTTCCTGTTTTGAGTATTTTATCCTGTGGTAAGGAAAGATTACATTTCTATTTTACGTTCTTTCCTGGAGTTTGAAGATAAATCTCTTGATCAATGTTGATAGCATTGAATTGTCCTAAAGTTATATACAGCCTTATTAATGTTCTATATTTTATAGTCTGTTCAGGTGATCCTCAACATATGAGTGTAATAGAGCCTGCCCAGCACAGCTGTAATTTTTTAACATTTTTTTGTGACCAAAAGGTTTGCTATGGGCACAGTTTTGCCAAAAACCAGAAGTGCCAGTTTTGGGTAAAAACTGTCAAAAAATCCAGTCACATGATTGTGGGACACTATAATCAAATGCAACCATGTTGTTGAGCCCCAGAAGTTCAGATATGTGACTGCAGAGAGAACTCAAATATCATAACTTTGAATCTGGGTCCTAAGAAACCCAAAGGTAAGGCCTGTCATAACTTGGAGTGGTTGCTAAGTAATGAGTCATAAGTCAAGGGCTACCTATATTGATATGGCCTAAAGTAAACTATAAGTGAGCTGAGCCTTTATTTTGTTGCTTAGTTTTAAAGAATGAGATGTTTTAGCATACTTAGCTATGTTTGGGACAGGTGATTGAATTTGTTTGATCAATTTAAACATTCCCCTAAATATTACAGCATTTAAAAAGACTACAGAATGTGGACAGGCCTGCACAAAACCTCCCTTATCCAAATTTATTCTTCCTCAAAATAGACCAGATGAAATTCAATGGTTTAACTTGTTCCCTACTGCCTGAAACCTATTGATTGAAAGTGTCTTCCATAAGCATGCCTACGTCTGGATCAGATTTGTAAAGAATATTCTCTTAATAAAATAATTGTCCCCCTTGGTCACATGCAGGAGAAAAATCTCTCTTCCAAAAGAGGGTTTTTTTCCTTATTGTCCTTATTTTGGCATAAATGTGTCCCAACTGTTGAAAAAAACAAAAGATGTATGGTTCTATTTTTACATATTTTGGGGGTGTGTGGAGGAAATCCACATTCAAGCACGTGCAGCTTTAATTGGCTAATTAATGAAACTCTGCAATCTTCTACATGCCTACTCAACAGTCTTTTTCACTGATTTTGAGTGCTCAAATCCAGTTAAGAAGGTACAGTAACAACTCTTAAGCCAACGTTTCTAATTATGCTTCCACAAAACGTGTAACCGCTACGTGGTGGATGGCTCGTGTTTTAGGACTGCCGTGTCAACTCCATGTGGCAGCCCTGAAACCCGCTTAATTTACAGTGCTTAAATATTCTAGATCGTGTCCAAAGGTGATGGAATCCTGCTGGCTACCTTTACAGTCGTAACCTGAGCTGACAATAAGTAGAGGGGAAGAAGTGACATTCGGAACAGGAAATCAATTTTCTTACTTCAGGAGAAGATGGGTTGTCTGCCACAGCCTACTTGAAACAGGAAGTAACAATTCAAAGTGAAGGTTGTCCCTTTAAATACTTCATGATTTGGGGCCTGAATACCTTTCTAGTTTGAGTCTTCCCAATCAATGAGACTGAAGATTTCTCCTCTATAAGGGAACGTTTTCTCTACCTTTGGGGCTTCCAAGGAATCACTCTGTGGAAACTTGGCTCGTTAGGAAAGTATTTGGGTGAGTGCAAGTTTAGTGGTTAAGACACAGAGCTTGTCGATCAGAAAGATCAGCAGTTCAGCGGTTCGAATCCCAGCGCCGCATAACAGAGTGGGCTCCCATTACTTGTCCCAGCTTCTGCCAACCTAGCAGTTCGAAAGCATGTAAAAATTCAAGTAGAAAAATAGGGACCACTTTGGTGGGAAGGTAACAGCATTCTGTGCACCTGTGGCATTTAGTCATGCCGGTCACATGACCACAGAAACGTCTTCGGACAGCGCTGGCTCTTTGGCTTTGTAACAGAGATGAGCACTACCCCCTAGAGCCGGAAATGACTTGCACATATGTGCGAGGGGAACCTTTACCTTAAGTTTCACCTTTCCCCATGGGATTGTAGCATCAGGGTTTCTGGGGTACTTACATACTGGATGTCTACAGTTAGAACAATTAATCAGTGGGACAACTTGCCTCTAGAAGTTGTGGATGCTTTATCACTGGAGGTTTTCAAAAAGAGATTGGACAATCATTTGTCTGGAATGGTATAGGGTCTCCTGCCTGAGCAAGGGGTTGGTCTAGAAGACCTCCAAGGTCCCTTCCAATTCTGTTCCTCTATAATTTTATTCTGTTGTTCTGGATTTAAAAAAAAATGTTCAAACCTTCCTGAAATTAGAAGCTCAGAAGCGTGGAGAATAGAATAAATAGGGGAATAATATTCCACCTCCTCCAAGAGAATGGGAAAACTGAGGTTTAAATGGAACAATCTGTCATAATCTTCTCCTCCTCCTCTACACCTCCCCCATTTTTACTTGCTTTGAGTGTTGAGGAAGATGCTCTTCTGGTGGCTTCAACCACTGTTATTTGATGCTGTTATAGAGTGTCTGTGATGTTCTCTCTCCATCTTCTTTTGGGTCTGCCTTGTGCTGTTTTACCTCCTCCTCTTTTTATTTATGCCTCAGCATGGAATCCCAAAGCATCCTCTCCCGGTAAGGAAACCATTTTACTGGTAATCCTCAACTTACAACAGTTCATTTAGCAACCATTCAAAGTTACAACAGCACTGAAAAAGGTGATTTATGACTATCTTTCACATGACTGTAGCGGTACCCCCGTGGTCACATGATCAAAATTCAGACACTTGACAACTGACTCATATTTATGACAGCTGCGGTGTCTTGAGTTTGTGAACTTCTGACAAGCAAAGTCAATGGGGCAGCCGGATTCACTTAACAGCTATGTTACTAACTTAGCAACTGCAGTGATTCACTTAACCACTGTGGCACAAAAGGTCGCAAAATGGGGCAAAGTTCACTTAACAAAAGTTTCACTTAGCAACCGAAAATTTATGCTCAGTCAAGGTTGTAAGTCAAGGACTACCTGCATTTGCTGTTTTTGTGTGTACTTTAAGACTGGTTCTATGCCAATTCTTTCTTTTATGGTCTCATTTCTGGTTTTATCTCTTTTGTTCACTCCGGCAGCTTTCTCCAAACCTCTTATTTCTTGACTTTGCTGATCCTAAAGGCCTGATATCCGATCTTCTCCCTTTTCAGGCACTTCATAGGCAAATTGGTGTAAAAGAGAGGAGTGATATATAGAACTGGAAATGTTTCCCTTTTTGAAAAAGGTTGCATAATTCTCCCACTAGGAAAAGCAGTTCAAAGTGAAATGTTACTGTGCTTCTCCCTCCCTGTGCTTCCTACAGCGTAGTATCCAAGCCATCCTTTATCGGTGACTGCCTTCATCAACAGCACTCTAAGTGTGCCTTTATAAGTATCCTGAATGCTGTTTGAGTATGGAAATTACCGACAAAAGAAATTAAGAGCAGGAACCCCATGATTAGACTAATGCATTGATCAAGTCATTTCTTCTCTGTTTCACTGCCAACACACTACATATAAAAGCATCATTAAAGAAACTTTGCTGTCTCTCTGACTAATGGTCTACAATTTGAGCAAGCCCCAATGACTGACAGGCTTTGCCAAGATAGACGATGTTGTCTGAAAAAGCCACATCAGATCACTGCAAGCTTTAAGCAAAGCATAAATTATAGATACATGTCTGTTTCTTTGATGATGTGAGACCAGTAGGTGCATCCCACTCTCATCACACAAAAGAACTTTCCTTTCGGGAAGATTTTTTACATTGTCATACCATTGTCTGAAAAGCAAGGATGAAAACCTAAATATTCCCACTTCCAAAACAAGCACATCATCAAGGAAAGGACCAGGGCAAAGCCAGCTTGGAGTTTTCATTTTTCCTGTTGTGTGGTTTCTGGTCTTCCTTTGCCCCCTCTGGAATTAATTAAATATAAAATGAGTGCAAAATTTCAAAGTTCAGTACAGCAAGGATTATGGCTTAGTGTGTGTGTGTGTGTGTGTGGTGTGTGTATCTGTTTCACCCTGCTTGTGGCATCATATGGTAGAACAACTCAAATGGAATATTTCAAGCATTACACATCCCCCAGTTCTACACCTGCTTAAGTCCAAGAGGTTGGAAAAGTAGACTTTTACATTATTTTAAATGACCTTGTTTTGCTCTGAAAATGTTTTGGAAGGAGGACAATTTGATTTCCTACTTGAAAAAAAAATGCTCGTGCTGTACAATCACAAGAGCCTATGTACAATTCATTAGAATATGAATATATTCTATGTTAGCTTTCAATAGAAGATATAGAAGAAATTTTTCTCTATATATAATGACTCCAATTAATATTTAAGTTCAAAATATTGCAAAAAGTAGTTATGTAGGCATTCATACAGAAAAGCAGCCGTTTCATTTTTTTTCCCAGTGCAAAATAATCTCTATACTTTCTTCTTTGGAATGGCTCTCTGCATATCTCTCATCCAAACTGTGTAGAATCTATATGTGTGCCTGAACAAAAGAAACATTCATTTTTAAATGTATCTAAGTGTTATTAGGGGTTCTCATCCTATCATCAAGATAATGTTTCAAAAGCTTTCATAATATCTTAATGATCTCTCTGGTCTCTTGTTCTCTCTCTTCCTCTTTTAAGTATTTTGCTAATGGGCAGGAGTTTTTTTAAAAAAAATAGAAGAGAGTTTTATGGGGCTACATGCAGCTGCCTTTTCTACAAACACTTGTCCAGGATCACTTCTTGAAGAGATCAGACATGTTCTTGGTCTCTGAAGGCTTGGAGAACTCAGCTGACATAATTTTGCTGAAGTCATTCAATGATGTAGATGGTCCATATTCCCTCTGGACAATGGCCTCTGAAACGATGCTATCTCTCACTTAACTTCACCTTTTCATTAAATAAGTTTAACCAAAAGGGACTTGTTCAAGTTGCCACCTTTTGAGTGAGCTGAATTATTTATGTATCTTCATATGCAGTCGTTAACTTGCTCCTTGATTGTGTGTGTGTTTGGCTCATCTATCAATAGAAATGTCAGTCCAACAGAAAAATGACATGAAAATTCCCATGTCAAACGCAAATAACCAGGAGCATTTGTTGAGTTCAAAGCATAGAAGAGTTTGTTATCGCTATGTATACACAAGAATCTAGTTAACTAACAGCCAAAGATAAACTGGTGTAAGATAAGGGTCAAGGGAATTCAAGGGGCTAGAATTGTGTCTCTTGCAGCAATGCAATGATTCCAAACTGATGACATGTTTAACCCCACCTTCTAGCTCAACCTGCTCTTCTCTTACACATTGCAGTTTGCTTTCAGTGGACAACTGTCATATGTCATGCTGACATATTCGCCAATGGCAGCACAATTGTTTCTAAACGTTCCTCAGTCAATAGCAAGACAATGCATTGTTCTTTTCATAGTTTCTGCATTGTTCCACTCGTGTTCCCTTTCTTATTCCTCCATAAAATTCCTAACCATTCAGTAAATTCTCTTCAGATTTTCTGCACAAATTGCTAAGGGCTCTCTTGGTTGAAGATGGGCGAGAAATGAACTCTACTTCTAAGAGTTGACCTCTTTATTGTTGTTTTCATTAAAGCAGTAGAAAAGACGGTCGTTGTAACTACATAGGCCACAATCCATTAATGCAGTCCAGATATTATAGTCATAAATAATAATGAAAACAGTCTTTAAAATAAGTTGGGATCATTTTTCCCAAATAATTTGTCCCAAGAGTGAAACTTAAATGTAATAGGAACAATTAAAAATATAGTCCTCTTTGGTTGCAACTTTGCTAAAGAATGATCCTAATAAAGATTTCAAGCAATATTTTTGGAAAGCTGTACTTTCTGCAATTTCAAAATACAATGACTTTCTAAAGGATATTATGTGTGAACAATACTTATCCCAGGGTATTATTTTAGGTTTAAGAAATGGAAACTAAGTTGACAAACATCGGGTCAGACCACAACTCAAGAGTAGATATTTTTCATATCTGGCAAAACATTTGCCATGTAATCCTTTGTTGCTTTGATACAAAATTGTAATTATCAGCTCGGAGATTCTTTCTGCTGCATAAATTTAAAAAACCCCATAATTTTCTTCCTTTGTCACCTTTGTTTGAAATCTGTATAAAGATTTGTTACATCTTGAAGCATAGGAATAAAAAAAACAACAATGCTGAGTTGATAGCACGCAGATAATAAAAGGAGACATGTTTTTAGCAGTAGAGTTTTACTACATTTTATTTTTTAAAGATTTCTAAAGCAGATATTTTACATACAGATCAATATTTACGTTTGATAACCTACACTAAATAGTGTAAAAGTAGGTTGCAAAACTGAACTGGAAAATAAAGGCCAGAAGAAATGTGGAATTAAAAAAACCCTGACAATTATTAAGATGAATAGAGTTGGAAAACCACAATAAATAACAGAGTTGGAAGGGACGTTGGAGGTCTTCTAGTTCAACCTCCTGCTCAAACAGGAACCCTTATGCCATTTCAGACAAATGATTGTTCAATCTCTTTTTGAAAACCTCCAGTGATAAAGCATCCACAACTTCTGGAGGCAAGTTGTTCCACTGATTAATTGTTATCACTTTCAGGAAATTTCTGCTTAGTTCTAAGTTGCTTCTCTCACCGATTAGTTTCCATCCATTGCTTCTTGTCCTGCCTTCAGGTGCTTTGGAGAATAGGTTGACTCCCTCTTCTTTGTGGCAACCTCTTAGATATTGGACCATTGCTATCATATTCCTCCCAGTCCTTCTATTCATTAAACTAAACATACCCATTTTTCATATTAACTTGTTGCATTAGAGTAGCGTTTTGCAACCTTGCCAACTTGCATGGACTTCAAGTCCCAGAATTCTTAGCAATGTGATACTGGGAGTTGTAGATTGCTTATTTTAACATTGCCCAGGTTGTGTGTTTGTGTGTGTGTGTGTTAGAAGTGTTAAGAAAAGGAAAAAAGCAAAACAAAACAAATTATTCGGAACTAAATCTTAAAAATTTAAGAAAGCTTTTCATCTTTATATCTGAAGACGTCTAATTCAAGCAGTGGCTTAGAATCTTCAGTAATAATCTACCACAATAGTAGATAATGCTAATATCTGCATGTGTATGGGGCACCAACAAAGTAAATGTGTATGGGGCACCAACAAATAAATTTCTGTGAAGGTAAGATTTTGGCGGGATCATGAGTGTTCATCATAGATTGCATTATTTCTACTTTCTCCATTTTGAAGCAAAATGCAGAAAGAAATATGGAAATATGGAAGTCATACAATGGGAATAAGAGGTAGGAAAGGATGCTAACAGCGAATACCAGAAAACTAAAAGTAATGGGAATCAGTAGACCATAGTGTCTAAACTATTGTGGAAATAGAACACTTTTTCTTTAGAAAAGAACAGTGTTCTTTAGATGTACCAGATTTTAAGCCTAACCTTCTTTGATTGAGATTGCCTGCTCTTGTGGCATGAAGCTAAGCTAAGTTTAGTTGGATATCATACTTTGTATTGAAGCAGAGTGGAGAATTTAATGAGCAATTTTAAATAGAATTTCTTGAGCCAGCGGAATTCTAAATGATCCATAAGGTTCATGGGTTGAAAGTGAAAGAAGCTAAGGAAGAATTGCCTGAATGATTAACCTATAGGTTCCCAGATATTGAACAAATCTTTGGATTTTTTTCAGAAATTACATGGAATGATTAGGATCAGATTTTTGTCACTGGGGCCATGACAAAAAAGTCAACATCCTGAGCACAAATCTCTCACTATAATGTGGAAATTATACATAAATCATTCATGTGCATCTACTTTCATTTGTTTCTCCAGCTTCTAATAACACCAGAGATTTTGTAGATGTTGCAATACATTGGAATCACTTTCCTGATAAATATCTAAGTATAAAGTGCGGACTTAATCCTTGTGCACCTTCCCATGCCATAAATCTAAACTCAATAAGCCACCAAATAGCAACATGGGAAACTTTCTCCTCCTTCTCTTCTACTTTGGTTAGTTCAATTGATCCAAACAGATTGCCTTCCTGCTGGAAAGCCTTAGTAAGACCACTAATCCAGACATCTGGAGATACTTGGTGTTGCAAAGATACTCTTTCAAGAGGCAACTGGACTTTGTTTTTCTTTGAAGACGTTTCACTTCTCATTGAAGAAGCTTCTTCAGTTCAGCTATTTCAGAGATACTTGTCAACCCTTCTTACTCATTGTGATAAGAACTTTGGAACAGAAATGTTTTTTTTCCATCCCTTGATCTCCTTTTCGAATTGGTGCATAATTTTGCTCCATTGTATTTCTCTCCATATTGTTTTCAGAGGAAACATTTTGATGTTTCTCAGATATCATAAGGAGCCAACTGATTATTCCTCCTCGTGTTAATAGTCCAGAATGATCTGTTGATGTTTCACAAAGAGAGAATGAAGGATGGAATAAATCTCATGGGAATTCTCTTCAATCTTTCCAAGGAAATTATCATCAGACCTTGGAAACTCTAGTTGAAAGTGTAAGGCAGACACAGAGCTAGGACTTGAGAAAGCAAATGCATCTTTTCAGTATGTCCATAATAGCCTTTAATAGTTTGGAAAGAGAAAGGCATAGGAACTATTTTGCTGAAGTTATGTGAAAATGAATGCCTACATCCTGATCCTTTGGTTCATTCTTTATTTTGCAAATATGCCTATTATCCACAAATACATGTATTGCTTGCATTTATCTAATTTAAGCAAATCAAGTAAAGACATGGTAAACAGAGAAAGTGACCAGAGATCACCTGGTTTAATCCTGAGTTTAAATATTTGGAGAATCTTTTCACCTCCCAAAGTGAACGGGGAATGAGATAGTGTTGCTTCACTGAAGCTCCTACCAGATTCAGTGTGATAGAAATAATAACACTCAGCCTAGTTTAACTTCACACTGACATTTTGTGAATCTCTCTGGTCTGGATAGAGTTTGGACATGGTCAATTACAGCTGCTGCTTTGATACATCTGCTGTCTGCTGTTGTGGATTTTCTAAGGCAAATTCAGTGCACTTTAACATTGTGCCTTGCTGTATAACTTCATGCACTTTCAGAAACTTTTCATTTTCTCTTGAAAATGAAAAAGATCTAAGCTAAATACCAAAAATCCCTTCACGGTCTAGCATGGATGAGTGCACTAAAATATAAAAACCTTGATTTAAGCATTTTTGTATTCAAAGATCATAGGCAAGTATTCATTTGAAAGTTCAGTGGCATTTTGAGATGAGAATATCATATATAAAGATGTCAGCAGTGGAGCCTCCCATGGTGAGTTTGAAAGGGGAAAAAAAGAGAACAGAATGAATAGGAGATTTTCCACATTCCAAAGAATTTTAAGATCTCATTATTTAGCTTATCCTATATGTAATAGTCCAATATTTCATATTATCAGCTCTCTTGAAAGGCAGCACCTAAATTACTTAACGTCTGTCACCAACTTTTTCTAATTCATTTATTGGATTTGATATGTCTCTATGATAGAGACATAGACAGACAGATAGATAGAGTGAGATAGATAGACAAAGATAGATAAACAGTGAGAGCAAGATAGATAGATAGATAGATAGATAGATAGATAGATAGATAGATAGATAGATAGATAGACAGACAGACAGAGAGAAAGTGTGATAGAATAATAGAGTGAAATAGATAGACAAAGGTAGATAAACAGAGAGAGCAAGATAGATAGATAGATAGATAGATAGATAGATAGATAGATAGATAGATAGACAGACAGACAGACAGAGAGAAAGTGTGATAGAGTAATAGAGTGAAATAGATAGACAAAGGTAGATAAACAGAGCAAGATAGATAGATAGATAGATAGATAGATAGATAGATAGATAGATAGATAGATCTCACACACAGAGAGTGAGAGCGAGCAAGGGGGAGGGGGATACCATAGATAGCTAAATCTCCTCCCAAAAATATAGAAATATAGATTTCCTCCACAAAGAGGAAGAGAAAGATTTCCTCCACAACAAGCTGTCCTCAGCCTCATCCTTCTAGTCTTCCAACAATGCACCCATCACTCCTGTAACTGAATACATCCACCTTTCTTCTTCCTCCTCTTCTTTTTTCTTCAACTTTTTCCAGCATTGTGAACTATACTAGAGGCCAAGGTCTTTCCATATATTGCCCCAAGTTAAAAAAAGAAAAGTTGACCCTGGTCATTTTGTACCTCAATTGAGAAACCTGTGTTGATTCCTTTGATGATCCATTTGTTTGTTTCTTGGTGACCCATGGCATTGTCAAGAGTCTTCTTTATTATCTGCCTTAAATTTAACATCGATAGTTGGTTTTGTCTGGTCCAAAAAAGAAGCAACCCAAGGATATTATCTACCTTTAAGCCAAAGTTAGTCCAAGTCCAGTCTCAGATCCCACCTGGCAGAGACCGTTTCAGATATTCAGAGAAGCAGGGAAACTAGCAAGAACACTTATATAGTTGTACTAATTCTACCAAGAACTGGCAAATTTGCCTGAATCAAGAAGTCTAAAGGATTAGGAATATTGTCATTCTGGATTTTCAACAAAGAGATAAATTATATGACTTCTAAGACCCACTTCAGTCCTGCAGTGGTATCAATTCAGGAATAAGGGTTGCATATGCAAAATACACACATCTTGGACCAGATTGTTACTTTCATATAATAATCCTAGGGTTCCTAGTATTGAGTTATTGAGTAAAATAATTTTTAAAAAGTAATCCATGTGGCTGAATAGTTAAAAGCAAGATATGTAATTAAAACCCTTGAAACTGAATGCTGTTGTGCTCTCCCTGAAACATTCTATGCAATGAGGATGGAATTAATCAGGGCTACAATGAACATTTAAACCTATTACAGAACTGTTACAGAAATCTGTCCACAGTCACAAAACGTATTACTTTTGGTCTGGCTGCAGTTGCTTGATGTACGTCCTCTTCTTAATCTCTCTCTCTCTCTCTCTCTCATTTGACATGTGGTTTGTATACTACATTGCAGGGAAATAAGTAAGGATTGTGGCAGAAGAGAGAAAGAGCATTTATAAGATCCCGGAAAAATGAATAAAAGCAACACAATAAATCGTGGTGTTTAGGCTAAGAATGATGTGCATGAATAAATTTATTATTAAAATAAAATTTTGGTTTTTAAAAGAAACCAAACTATATAAGCCAGATCCAGTAACTTTGCTTTCACACAAAGAGACAAATTATGATTTCAGGTGAGAAATAAAGATTCTACAGCACAGTTGTCAAAAGCTGAAATAACCCAGGCTGTACCATGCCCAGATTCAAACACAGTGAGGTTAAATTCCAATATATGGGAATCCTTGTTTCTGTGGCTGGTTTTTGCTTTTAATTGTTTCTAAATTGACCAGAAAACCTCTGGTCCCCAGGCCCACTAAACTAACTAGAAAAGGGTCTCAAACTTAGAACAGTCTGAAATCCAGCAATTGATATGATGGGGCAAATAAAAACAAACCCATTATCTAACCAGGAGTGATTAAACCAAACTAATGCCACTAAGCAAAGTAGTTTCTTGGATACTTGCCAATTTATTTATCAGCACCACATGTCAAATACAGATGAGTAATTCACAAACAATCCCTGAATTTAGACAATAACAAAGCGCATAATTATTCTGACATTCCTATTTTGAGTATTACGGAAAGATGGGACTTTTTTTGAAAAGTTGCTGAATAATCTTCTATCTCTAGACTTGACTCTTTCCCAAGCAATTTATTAAACATCATCTTTGTTTATTTATCGTTATTTTTGTCTTAGTTTCCTCTGCTGGGCATGGCAGCGTTCCCTGCCATATAATTTAAGTGAGCTGTCCACAAAGTTTGGGGAACTGTACAGTTTATTTTGAAAAGATTAAGCCCATTAACTGTTTGAACTTTGCCAGTTGAAATTTAGTCTTCCTGCCAAAGCCAGCTTAAATATTTTGAAGTGCAGTCCTTTGAGAGACCACCTACAGGTATAAAAGAAAGGGTTTTTTTTTTAAAAAAAAAACATTATTAAAACCCCTTAGGGATTTTTTCCCCTAAATATAGTGATGGAATAAATTTGGGTGGGAAGTTTCAAATTGACCCGATATAGGTAGTCCTCAACTCACAACAGTTCATTTAGTAACTGTTCAAAGTTACAGTGGCACTGAAAAAAGTGACTTATGACCGTTTTTCACATTTGCAAGCGTTGCAGCGTTGCCACGGTTACATAGTCAAAATTCAGGTGCTTGGCAAATGGTTTGTATTTATGACGGTTGCAGTGTTGTGGGGTCATGTGATTTGCTTTTGCAACCTTCTGACAAGTGAAGTCACTTAACACAGTTTTGGCAAGAAAAGTGATAAAAAGGGGCAAAACTCACTTAACAAATGTTTCACTTTAGCAACATAAATTTTGGGCTCAATTGTAGTCAGACTTGATTTTAACAAGATTCCTTTTTGTTAGTTTACAAAGGGCCCTAGGGAGGAATCTTTATTTATTTTCACCTTTAAAACTCTTCCCAGATGCCCCTCAATCGCAGTTTGGGGAGATAAAAGCTAATCTTCCATTTTTGCTTTGGGGAGGTTTAAAAGTTTGAACTATGAGCAGTTTGCCAGCCAGATATATCCCACACTCATTCTGACCCAATTCCTTCCACAACAACAACAACAACAACAACAACAACAACAAACCTCTCTCAGCATCACTTAATCCAGAATGTCACTTCATCCTGGAAAATTGGCGAGCTGAATTGCAGCCTGTGATTATTTGATTGATTATCTATCTATATAAAAGTGAAATACCACTCATGCATCATCACAAAATCTCCAGAACCGTAAAGCCTACAAACTTTAAATTTGGCACATATGTTCCTTTTGGTTTCTAGGTGGAAGGATTTTTCGAAATGATCATCAGAGCATTAGTATTTTGTATACTATTAGTATTAACACGCCCTGATGCTAAGGAGTTCTACTCCCCCTCCCCACCTGAAAAGAAATCTGTTCCAAATACAAAACACAAGTAGAGGAGAGGAGTTTTAGTTTCAGTTTCACAGCAGCAACCAGCTTTAGTACAGACCAGTTGAGCTAAGCCACGCCCAGGCTCCTCTGCTTCAGTTTCCAAACAGCCCTCAACTCTCTCACACACTGACTGGATGCTAGCCAGATGAATACCGATGAATGCTGGTAGGCAGAGGCACAATTTTTCCCATTTATTTTCCTCCCCCAAAACTAAGCCTGATCACATAGTTTTGTAGTGAAGCACAGGTATCGAGCTAGTAGGCTATAAAGTCATTGTTGATTCCTAGCAATCACATATATAGACCTTCTCCACAAACACCTGTCCTGAACCAGGTCCTTCAGATCTTCCAACCATGCTCACATCATTACTCTACTTGAATCCATTGCCCTTTCTGGTCCTCCTCCTCTTCTTCTCTTTTCTTCCACCTTTTCCAGCACTGGAACCTTCTCAGAGAGCTGGGTCTTAATATGCCGATGAAGATTCTCAGTAATCCAGTTAGAGTTGTTTGAAGGTTGAGTCATTGCAACTGGACTAATTTTGGTTCTAGTTTGAGACATTTCACTGCTCATACAAGCAGCTTCGTCAGTCAAAGTAAGTCAGTTAGGCAGAGTCGCTGGAATGCACCATCTCCTGCTACACTAACTTCAGAGGCTTCCTCCCCAAAGTACGTAGCAAATATGTTGACAAAGAACCTCGTTAATCCAGGTAGTTGTTTAATTTTTTGCTTAATGTATCCAAAATAAGTTCATTTGAGCCAGGTCATTTATGCCTCAACTGAGATCTCTAGGTAGATTTGTTCAATGATCCATTTGAGGTGGGTTTTTTTTTTGTTTTTTTGGCTATCTGTTGTATTCTCAGATGTCTTCTTCCACCCCAAAGTTCACAAGGGTCTATAGCTCTTCCTATCTTGCATCTTCAAACTTCCAACTTTAATTTTGTAGAGCATCAAAGGCTCTACAATATATTGTACACCGCTTGCACCATTCTGGTCTTCGTAAGCAAAGATGCATCACAGCATTTGAGGATGTGTGAATATCATTTCCAAGCCTCTAACCTCTCAGTTTTTCAGTTTATTAATACTGTTCTTAGATAAAGAAAGCCCAATTAACTAGAGGCATTTCTTTTAAGAACCTGTGCACCAAAGAACAGGAAAAAGAGTGAAATATTCTAATTCACTTATAACACAATAAGTCTCCCCACTCCTATACCACCAGCATAATTTGTGCAAGCTGACAAGATGCTAGTTTCAAGTATTATCAGCAATTGTCAGGATGAGTTCTTTTTATGTAAATGGACTCATTATTAATTTCTGCTGGTGCTGAACGATTTATGAAGTGCTTTTGTGGATTTAGGAAAGTAGTTCATGAATCAGAGGGGGGGAGGGGGCGGAAATGTTTTAAAAGATCCTGTGTTGATAAATAATATCCCTCATTCATGAATCCTGCCGATAGAGTCTTTTATCTTCAAGTGAGAAGAAAGTCTGAAATGAGAAAATTATGATATGCCAAGCCAAAATATAATAAACAAGCAACTAACCAAGCAAAAGGCTGAATAATTCTGCAGAACACTTTTGAATAATTCTGGTGGAACATTTACAAATTTTTATTTTGAATCAACTTTTTTCTCTGGATTAGGAAAGTCAAAATCCTTTGACCCTATTCCCAAAGGATACATATATATTAAGACTTTTCTACCTCCCTTTATTTTTAAAAAATCAAAAGAAAAGCTGATTAATGTAGGGTTGAAAAAGTAGTATGTCACTATTTTGTAGAGGAACAGATTTGGGATAGTGGCCAACATGCTGTTAGACTATTGCCAATAATCTACTAGCAGCTTGTTCTAATCAAAAATTAGCAGAACAAAATGACTGCTATTTCCTTTATAGATTTATGTCTTACACATTTTGGTTGAGATGCAAACAGGGCATGAGTAAATCAAAAAGTCTGCATATTTCCCCATGAGTATTTTTTATAGGAACCTTGTAAGAAATGATACAGTTTGTAATTGGAGAATGCACACTTTTAAACAATTAAAAGAAAAAAAATAATATTACTGCAAAGTTATCTAGTGATGTCACTAAAAGTCCCACTATTATGATGTACAAATGAGTGTTAGATGATCTATGTAGTCTGATGCTATGGATCAAATAACGAAATCAGGGCATTCTGATTTGGAAAGGTGATCTATCTATCTATCTTCCTTCCTTCCTTCCTTCCTTCCTTCCTTCCTTCCTTCCTTCCTTCCTTCCTTCCTTCCTTCCTTCCTTCCTTCCTTCCTTCCTTTCCTCTTTCTATGCACAAAGCAATTTACTTGAATACTTTGAATAGAATAACTGAAAGAATAACTTTGCATTGGACTAATAGTTATCTTCTTCAAAATACAAATTTATCCAGCTCTTAATGCTCAAATATTGTAAAAGATCTAGGTAGCTTCAGAATGAGACTTTTATATACCAAGTAATAAAGATTAATTTTTTAGAAGAAATCCTTTCAAACTACAATCTAAATTTAACCTAATTTTCACCTAAGGTGTGGATGCTAATTAGAAATAAAAACATGGGCTGAATCCCCCATCCCCTTTTTTCATTATTCAACATCTCTGGAAAATTAGACCAACAAGGGGCAATAACCAAGTTAGTGTTTGACTGGATTAAGCCTATTGGATGAACCAAAACATATTGTCTGTTTCAGTGATCTGGAATTCTCATACATTTACCGTTAGTGAAAGGACAAGCTGAGCTCTTATGCTTCCTAGCGCTAGCGAGATAACCTAAGCACTATAAACAATGACTAATGTAATTATTTCTCTCTCAAATAAATTTAAGCATTTACTTCTTTATAGTTAGAACAGTGTTTCTCAAACTCAGAATTCAACATGAAGGACTCTACCCTCCCTATCAGAATCTCCAGTGTTGCAGGCAAGATCATTCCATTCATCTGCTACGTTACGAAATCTGTCAAGTGCTGGGGAAATCAGGAGATTCAGGCAGTTCAAATGAACATAAAAATATATTGCAAGCTTAAGCTTTTTACAAGAATCTGAACTACTAATGGTTGAGAGAAATTAGTGGGAGTTAAGTATGGAAAGAAATTCAAGTTGGGCTAGACTTAGATCTCTTGTGGGTGCACAAGGACTCAAGACTGATGACCTGTTTGACAACCCCTCTCCTTTCTCAGGCTCAGCCTCCTATAAGAGCTTTCTAAATGAAGGAACATTTTATTACATCTGATCTATGTAAAAAGTAATGGGGCTTGTTTCACAGTAACTTCCCAAAGGAATATGGTTTTATTAATACTGTGACTCTTGGATGACGATATTGAACATGGAAGATGGAAAATATCCTCTTAGCTTCTCATCACGATTGACCATCTTACTGTACAGAAAAACCACTCTGTCCCTTCTTTCCTTCTGTTGATCTGAAAATCCCACCCCTATGTCAAATATAGAGTTCTATAGACTGCAGTTTTCTGTCTACTGTAAGATATAATAGCTACTTCTGTTATGGGAAACCAAGATTTAATCCAGTAAGTCTGTACAAATCAATATCTTTGTTAAATGACACCATGTTTGAGTTATTTTATGTTATGTTGATGGTTAGCTAATTTTGTAATGGAGACATTCCTTCTTGAAGCAGACATTGTATAATTTAGTGGTTAAAATGTCAGTCATTAAGGGTTGTGGGCCTGCACTAGGGCAGGAAGAGGGTGGATTTATTGATGGAAATGTATCTATATAATCTTTGTGGTCCTTTGACCTGGAGGATCCATTTTGGTTATAATTTTGTTTTGTGAAATGACATCAACCACAATCATTAATGTAAAAATGACACTGAAATGTTTTGTTCATCTGACCTGATTTTAAAGTCTTGTTACAGAAACAGCTTTTCAATGCAAAATAAATTAAAGCTTGGAATTTAAGCACTCTGCCTCTCTCTTTCTCTCAGCTAAAAGAAGATAAATATCACAAGTATAATAAAATAGACAATACACATTGCAAGGAGCAGGTTCAGATCTGCAAATCATGCAGTTAGTCACAATAGAGGAATATATTAGAGTGTTAGACTAGTGGACAAGCCTTTTGAATGTTGTTATGTTATCAATGAACCACGAAAACATCTTTGATAAGCTTTATATCAATAAATATATCTGGACTCAACGCACCGCATATACCAAATTGGATTTCACCTCTTATTTCTTTATACAATCTCCAAATTTAGAAGGTGGTTGAAGAAGTGCTACTGTACCTTTCGAGCCACTGTTCCTAACTTTAGAAAGTTCTGGAGAAGTTGAATTTTAAGACTGAAGACTTCTAAAGGCATTTTTTCGTCATAGACAACCTGAGAAGAGGAATAAATGGGAACAAGACAGATGCTGCTCATTGTCAGCCCAGGTTTAGCAAATTCAAGGAAAACTTGGAAGCAGAACCAGTTCGCCAATTCCCCTCATTTCTTTTTCCTTTTCAGCCCCCACCTCCCGCCCCACTTTATCACAAATGACTATTTTAGCTCCACTGTTTGGCATGGCTTAATATCTTAGCAGCCTCTTATTCACACCACTCATAAAAGACTGCATTACAAAAGTACCTGGAAAATAAAAATTCATTGAAAGAGGGGACCCATCAAGCCTAAATGGAAGTTTATATTGCAACATTATGAGAAAGCTGGTGCATTTGCAACTCCCTTGGTGGAGAAGTCTGAGCAATTTAATTCCAAACAATTACAGTCATACAGTTAGCCTGTTTTGCTGGGATGAGGTCTCTTAAAAGGAAGAACGACCCTCACTTTGCCAGGCCGAGGGTTTGTTTCATTTTGGGTCATCCTTGGGAAACAAAATCTCAAAATCTTCTTTCAAACCTCAGAATTAGCATTTTTCTCTGTCTCTGTGTGTCTGTCTTTGACTCTTTGTTGATTCCTGAAGATTGCTGGACAAGTCCCTGCAGTTTTGTTGGTAAGATTTCAGAAGGGGTTGTCATGGCTTCCTTTCTAGAGCTGAAAGATAGTGATTGGCCCAAGGTCACTCAGCTGGCATTGTGCCTAAGTTAGGACTAGTACTCACAGTTTCCTTGTTTCTACTCCAACATCTTCTCTGTAGAACTAGAACTCTCAGTCTCCTGGTTTGTAGCCTGGTGCCTTAACTGCTACCCCAAACCCCAACCTTTCTAATGCTTTCTCAAAATTTGTCCTCCCGTTTTTTGAAAGTTTTCTTCCCTGAATTAGGAGATCTCTTTTTCTGCTTTCTTCTCAGCCAAAGAATAAAGATGGTACTAGCTAATTGGTTTAATTGTGGAGATGTCGTGAAAAGGTATTTTCTCTAATATATCTCTTAATAGCCCTCCACTAATATATCTTAACAAAATATACATTCTTCTATTCTTGGAAAAAAGCCCATATATATCTCTATATAAGACTAAGACCCTTTGTATTTGGTACCTCCTAATTGTTTAATTTATTTATTGGCTGTATTTTTAAAATTTAAGTGTTCAGACAATTTTTATCACACAAGGAAATTCACATCAATATGCCACCATTAGAAAGTTCTGTGGTTAAATGATGTTTCAACTTGAGAAACATCTGAACTTTTGTCGATAGATAGATAGATAGATAGATAGATAGATAGATAGATAGATAGATAGATAGATAGATAGATATAGATAGATAGATAGGGAGGGAGGCAGATAGAGAGAGAGAGGGAGGAAGAGAGAGAGAGATAGAGATAGAGAGATAGGGAGGGAGGGAGAGAGAGGGAGAGAGAGAGGGACCGAGATAGATGATAGATAGATAGATAGATAGATAGATAGATAGATAGATAGATAGATAGATAGATAGATATAGAGAGAGATATAGAGAGAGATAGGGAGGGAGGCAGATAGAGAGAGAGGGAGGAAGAGAGAGAGAGATAAACATAGAGCGATAGAGAGATAGGGAGGGAGGGAGAGAGAGGGAGAGAGAGAGGGACCGAGATAGAGATAGATAGATAGATAGATAGATAGATAGATAGATAGATAGATAGATAGATAGATAGATATAGAGAGAGATATAGAGAGAGATAGGGAGGGAGGCAGATAGAGAGAGAGGGAGGAAGAGAGAGAGAGATAAACATAGAGCGATAGAGAGATAGGGAGGGAGGAGAGAGAGAGAGAGAGAGAGGGACCGAGATAGAGAGATAGATAGATAGATAGATAGATAGATAGATAGATAGATAGATAGATAGATAGATAGATAGATAGATAGATATTTTATCCTGCTAGTAAGGAGACATTTCTCTTGGAGAGACAAAAATGAAAAAAAGAGGAGGGGTGAGAGGTGAGGATAGAAAAGCTTAGCATTGAGAATTAACCTTGATTACATACGCAATTTGCTAATCAAAATTAGAGACCTGCTAATCAAGCCTGAATTATGAGGCACCTATTTTTTTTTCATAGTATAGCATAGCTGAATTCAAATGTTTGATAAATAAGAGTCTGCCTATGGAATAGAAGGAACACTTAGTATTTCATAGAAGCTCAGCTTATCCTGGTTTATTTAACATATCTCAGTTAAGCAAGAGAAAGGAAGCAACTGAAAGCCAAACAGTCCATTACTCTGAAGCCTGAGAAAAGCAATTTTTGATATTTCAAAAAAAAAAAAAAAAAAGAAAGACAGAAAGAAAAGAAAAAAAGATCTTCAAGAAACTGTAGAAAGATGGATGGATCATTCAAATGATTGGAAAAGGAACAACTATGCAATCAAAGGCACGATACAGATCAGATGCTTTATATCTTAATTTATACACCACTTTACTTTTGTTGCTCTTTTTAATCATATGACTGGTTGTCTGTATGTCTACACAGGCATAGTCTCTCTCTCCCTCTCTCTCCTTCTCTCTCTTTCCAATCAATTCAATAATTCTTACAATAACTGGACCAGTCTGCTCCTTCTGCTCCCCTCTGTATGCATCTGAATTTAGCCATTTATTTAGCCCTTATTTGATCTGTTACAGCTTCAGAGAAAGTGGATCAAAATCATATTTAGTGGAAAAGATGCAATTTATAATATATATATTAAGAGAATACGTGTCTAAAAGGCAACCTTTTGTGCAGATCCGGGCAGATGAAAAACCTGTAGGGAAATGTGAATCTGGGGTGGTAATTGAATGCAGATGTGACACAGACTACAGATAGGCTGATATCTCCATTCTTTTATGTGTCTGTGGTGGTACTAATAGCATGAGCATATATGGATTGGGGTTGTGCTGCCTCCTCTGCCATTAAATTAATTGTATTGGAAAGCAATAAGGTTGCTATAAAAATACAGGAAGGATTGAAATGAAGTTCTAGTCATTGTAAGTAAAAAGGAAGTCAGGTTTAGGGAGGAAGGAGCATAGATGATGGAGATAGAAGCTAGTTCTTTGTAATGGAGAAGCTTTTATGAACAAGAATTTTATTTGTAGATGTCACTTCCTATGTTTTATGGACTCTCATCCTGGCAGACATCCCGCTGTTCCATAACCCGTGTAGCTGAGATGACATTATGATGGCAGACGGTTGGTGTGACTTATTTTGTCTAGTCGCATTTACACACCTTGCATATATAAGAACATAACAACCAGCCTTTTTGGTTCAGGTAATCTAACTCACTCCCAACTCTCACAGATTGTTCAGAATACAAAAATAGTCTGACTCACCTGGAAACTCAAAGAATGCAATTTGTACTACAGTGTAAGAGGCAAGTACCTAGAGGTCATTCAGTGCAGAAAGGACTTTGGGAATGCTGAAATTGGATGGAAAGAAATGACAAAAACAGTGAATCCAAGGAGCTATATTGGATGAAAAAAGGTGATTTGTCACCAACCTGTGTTCTGCCTCTAGGGGAAATATCTTACTGTGGCTTTTTAGAAAATCAGAAAAGCACAAGTATGAAGAAGGCAAATATTTATGAATTTTAATTAAGCTTAGAAACAATACCAAGACTTTTTTTTTAAAAAAAAAGCTCATTCAAGTTGATGAAAAAGAGTTGGCTTTACAAATTGTTTCAAAGGAGAAGAGATTTGAAGGACTATAGTTACTTCTGGCTCTTCTTGCCTGTGTTTCTCATCAGTGGTTATTCTCATAATTTCCTATTTATTTCTTACAAGTAGCATCCTTGCATTTATTAGCAGCAAGGCTGTTGAGTGATAAGTTGTGTGTGAACGTATTGTCTTTGATTGTTTAATCTTCTTTCCGGTGGTTTTCACTCTCCCTGGATTGCCTTTATTCTGTTGAATCTCAATGGAAACCATTTCTCCCATGGAGTATTTTCAGTAGGAATCGGATTGTCCTTAATAATGCCCTATCCTTTAGAGTTGGTTGGAGAACTTCCTCCTCTGAAGTTGTTTGGTAAAGCTGTACATTCACCATCTCTCTATAAAATTTTCAAAAGACGTTAATAGTCGGTTCAATTTGAAATTTCAGAATGATTTTAACTGTTGAGGGCTAGTGTTTCTCTTTTTCCTAATAGAAAGATTTCTCAATTGCTATGATATTGCCCATTGCAAGGGGTCATTCTCTGCATCCCACCCATTTCACCAGGAACCTAAGAGGAATGAACAGGGGCCAGGTGGGGAAAGGTTGGATAAGTACAGATAGTCCTTGACTTACTTCATTTAGTGACCATTCAAAGTTACAACAGCACTGAAAGAAATGGACTTATGACCGTTTTTCACACGATCGTTGCAGCTATCCCATGGTCACGTAATCAAAATTCAGACGCTTGGCAACTGACTCATATTTAGGATGATTGCAGCGCCTCAAGGTCATGGGATCTCCTTTTGCAACTTTCTGTTGCAGAGTCAAGCATGTTACTAGCTTAACACCTGTGGTGATTCACTTAACCATTGTGGCAAGAAAGGTCATAAACTGAGGCAAAATTCACTCAACAACTGTCTTGCTTAGCAATGAAAATTTGGAGCTTAATTGTGAGTGTAAGTTGAGGACTGCCTGCATTAATCCTTTGGTAGTTTGGACTGCATGCCTGCTTGCTTATACATATTATGTGTTGCTTGTTAATGTTGAAAATAAACAACTATTGGGCACATATTTCTTGACTACAGAAATATTTATTTGCGTGATCTATGGATTCAGAGAGCTTTGAATTAATTGCTTTTACATTTTTGCGTCTGATATCCTGCCAGCCACATGACTCTAAGAAGGATTTAAAACACTTTTGTGTGATAACCCAGCCTGGAAATCACATGCAAGCCATTGTAGAAAGGGAACTATTTTACAAATGGACTAAAACCATTTTTGAAGGTTAAAACAAATACATTCACCACTGATGGTTATATTGAAAATAATGTTGGAAGTCACATCTTGTGAAAATTAAAATAGAAAGATAGCTTCGGAGTTCCTATGAGGGAGGGATGGAATTTTTATTTTATTCAGGGTTTGCAGCTTAAAGAAGTGTTTCAGGGGCTTGATTTGATAATTTGCATATTCAGACACAAGCAGGCACCTCCAAGAAAATTGCTCTAAGAAGGATGAAATAAAGAATTCCCATGTTACCCCTGCAATCTAGGATTCTTCAAATTTATTGGGTTTATACAGAACCATTGATGTAATTTTTAAAATATCTTCATAATTAATTTAAAAGAGGAAGTCTGAAAGCAAGGTGTTAAATATAAAGAAACTGTGGCTATTAAGGTAGGAATGAGACTGTACAGTTTAAAATGGTTCCCTAGTCTTCCTTCTGGCATCTGTAATAAACCATGCTTATTTATACGTTGGCAGAAATGTTAGTTTACAGTAGCTTACCATTCGTCTCATCTTAAGCCATCTTGTTTATAAAAAAATGTTGTAGTTCCTGGCTCAAATGCTCAATACCTAGGGCCTTTTTCCTTTGGGAAAATTACTATAGTCTTGCTGTTCACAAAGAAATGGACTGTGGCAGTGTGATCCTTGCTTGTGAATTAATGTGTATGATCTCCATATATCACAGACCAAAGAGTCACCTACATTATCTTTTGCCTCTTAATAAAGTATAGGATGGACACCAATTTGAACTAATCATGGTTAAAACTTAGGCCAATAGTGAACTGGAACTGGATATTGATTCAGTGTTTTTTGAACTTCCAAGCAAGCTTTTAGCCATCATCCTAAAACCTTTGGAAATAGAAAAACTTTCTTCTACAGGTAGTGCTCGACTTTTGACCAGTCATTTAATGACCATTCAAAGTTATAACAGCACTTGGCTAACGGCTGTTTTTCACACTTACCACCCTTGGTCACGTGATCAAAATTCGAACACTTGGCATTTGGTTCATATTTATGATGGTTGGGGTATCTCCAGTCATGTGATCACTTTTGCAACCTTCTGACAAGCAGTCAATGGGGAAGCCAGGTTCACTTAAAAACCATCTTACTAACTTAACAACAGTGGCAAGAAAGAGTCATAAAAAGGGACAAAGTTCACTTAACAAATTTCTCATTCAGCAACATGAATTTGGGACTCAGTTGTGGTCATAGGTCGAGAATTACCTGTAATCATTAAGCCAAGGGATAATCCTGGCCAAGAACAATACCAATATTTTACTGGTTTTGGATCCGGTGATCTCTCAGCCATTGAGCAAGGAAGTTGGGGTCTACCTACATCTATCCACAAACCTTTGACCTTTCCGTTCCTTTCAACATCCCATTATATTTTTTTATTTCTGGAATGAAAAGATCAAGAGATGATAAAATGCAAAATTAGTATTTCCATCTTCCCTGGCATCCTAATCTAGTTTGTTCTTTGTTTTAACATTGGCTCCTTATCATCCATCTTTTAATTGAGAAGGAACAAACCAGCCAAAGATCAAACACAAAAGATGTAAAACTTGATGAAGACTATAAAGATTTGATTTAAGAAGCACAGTAGCAAGGAGGCAGGATCTAGGCTGTGGGTCTGTTTCTATTTATTCAACCATGGAGATCAATAGCATTTTTTTTTTAAAGTGCACACAAAAGAGGAAAGCCTATAACAAAAACCCTTTCATAATCAATATTATCGAAAAGATATTAGGTTTTTGTAAAGAAACAAAAACAAAAAGAGATCATGGTAGAAAGTGGAGGGGGGAAGAGAACCCACCAGAAGCGAGACAGCACACAAAGGTTTACTTCAGAGGACTACAAAATATTGGACTAAAAATAACATTAAAGATGAAATTTGCAATGAATCTCAAGCTGCTGTATTCCCCATGGTTGAGTCTGCCAAAGGCACTGTTGGTTTCCTCTGTTCTTTTCTGTCTTTATTTAAATATTTTATACAGTTGTCTGTGTTCATGTGTAGTGCGAGCTGTCATTTATATTTCAAGTCCACTCTAAAATGGATCTTCGCCTACAGCAAGCTGTGCACAGCAGTTGAGTGTTTCTGAACTAGGGGGCTACACTGAAGTGAGGAGGACAAATGATGGCTGGTATTTAAAGTCATTTTTGTGTACTTACAGTTGGCTGTCATGTCTTCTGCTCTGAAATTGATTTCGTGGCTTTTGTGATATTATGAAAAGATGGGATGAGAGGGAGATTTCCACTTATCGGAAATCCATTTATTGCTGTTGACATACATACATACATACATACAAACATACATACATATGTGTATACATACATACATAGGCAATCCTATTGACCAGGAGTTTCTGGTCATTCAAACTATTGGGTAATTATCTCTGTATCACTAAAACCTGATAATTATTATCTCCAACATACTGCAATTGTTCTATCATTTGAAAAAGATCAACCCCCTCCCCCCAATAAGCAGTCAACACTAGGTACAACATGACATTTCACACTGGTTAATTTACACACTTTAATATGTTTCTGCTAGATTACCCTCCACCCTTCTCCAGTGAGACATAACCCTCCTGGTCACAATCTTTTATTTCACTAATCTTCTTTGTATCTGTTCACTGACCCTGGAGGATGTACTTAGCTTATGACCTTATTTTGGTTAATAAAATTCAGGATATCTGACCACCATTCACACCCACAAACTAGAAGGAGATTATTGTTTGATCAGAAGTCTTAAGAACATGGCTTCATCCTCTGGATAGGTGAGTGGACGAGCACACATCTCTTCAGGATCTGTTTCTTTGATCCTTGAGCTTATTTCCCAAAGAAAAACAAAAATAACAATCAAGGATATGAATATGAAATATGAGATATGCCGTATGATTTAGCAGCAGCATTAAAAAACTCCAATGCCATCAGCATTCTTTAAGGGATTTATATTGCCCAGAAATGACACCAAAATGGAAATTTTCCAATAATAATCCACAGCCAAACCAAAAGCCTACATTGGCGTTTCTTGCTAATTTCCAGAGCTGTGGAGCAAAATAATCAAGATGTAAATTAAAATGTAGAAATTGAATCTGCATTTTTAAAAAAGTTGCATAGTTAATATTGTTCACTTGTTGAGGAGACTGTATCATCTGTGTATAGTCTGTGATTCAGATAACACACTTGGGATAATCCCCTCCTTTCTCCAAAATAAACAATTTATCTGTGTATTCAGTCAAGGGAGGTTGTTCTTTTAATTAAATCCTCTCATCATATTATTGCTGAGATGGCTGTAATAATTTTAATTGGTTAATTAATTGATGTGCTAATTGGCTAGTTCATCTAGTTAATCAACTGGGCTTTTTTAAAAAAATTCAACTTTTCAAACTTCAGCTGTTTGATGACACTTATCTCAGTGGGATATATCGAGGCTCAAATTAATGTAATTAAAAGATACCACTGCAAAATTCTGTTTTTCAAACCAACATAAACAGTGTTTATCTACCTCCAAATGCTTCCTCCCCTCAGCATTTAGAAGCACACATATCAAATAAATACATAAAATAAAATTATAACTGACAGTTAAAAAAAAAAAAGATGTTCTCTGATCATGCATTAAATAATTCCCTTCTACAAGTAGTCTCAATTTGCAATCACAGTTGAGTCCAAAATTTCCATTGCTAAGCAAGACAGTTGTTAAGTGAGTGTAAAATTAGTCATAAGTCCCTTTTTACAATGCCGTTGTAACTTTGAATAGTGACTAAATGAATGGTTGTAAGTTGAGAACTATCTGTACTTAAAGCATGATAGTTTATCAACAGTTCTTGAAGGTCTCTGGGAATTGCTCTCAAGCTTTCTGGGGACCATTTATGGTCATGGATGCTGAAACTGATCAGCTCTTGTCTCTGAAACATTAGATGCATGTACACAAAGATGCACGACAAACACATCTACCACGTTTCTTTGTGATGGGAAAAAAGGAGAAGAGGAATGCAACAGCCATCCATTTTAATGCAACAGCCATCCATTTCTTCCCAGGAATATTAATTTCTTTGAAGGTGTAAGAAAACCTTGGAGAATGAAAATATTATTAATGCTGTAGGAAAACTTAGAAAGAATTCTATAGCAAACATTTATTTTCCAGTGCAGACCGTCCTTTTGTCAAGGACTTATTTTCATTAGTTTTCTAGATTAAAAAAAAAATTTAAGAAAAAAAGGTGCTTTGAGTTGCTTTGAATGTCAAAAAATAGAGTGAATGCTCAGTGCATAAACTAATTTACATAATTGACATCCAGGCACCTCATTATTTTCTTGTTTTTAAATTATATTTTGGGATGTTTCATACACAGACAAACTTTTTCTGCAGTTAATTATTTCATAATTAATATTTTAGCTACCTTTCCTTCTCAGACTTTAAAAATGGATGTTAAAAATTTGAAGGTAGATATATTTTAATATAAACTTAGCAATAGTAGGTGAATCTCCTCTTCTGAGAAAACATGTAGATGTTATACAGATGCAGTCTGTTCCCTCACATATCTGCAGCAGTTGAACATTACTTCATCCAGATAAAATTCTGCTTTAGGAAAATTCGGCAGCATCTTTATAAATCATGAAAACCTAAGCATATTTATTCAAAAGTAAGTCATGCTGTGCTCAGTGGGATTTGTTTCTGAGTATACATTTATAGGCTTGTACTCATGATCTCTTAAACCACACACACACACACACACACACGCGCACACACATATACGCACATACACACGTTTGTTAAATTCAAAAAACAAAATGATCTATCTATTTATTTTTTAATTAAAAGTAAAATAACACTTAAAGTCATATGGCACTTTGAAATGTGTAATTCCTGTTTATATCCATTCCATCTATTTCCTAAATGAATATTCCACTACGTCAACTATTGACCTATTTAAGATTACTGATAGAACAACCCGATGTTCAATGCTTCTGGCTATAATCTAACATTCGACACTGTGTTTCTTAATGTTGAATTCATAAAATTCATTTACGAATGGGAAAGTGAAGGTGGTTTGTTTGTGCAAAAGCTGGAGACAAAGGTAAAACATAGCTACCATTTCAGGATCCTCCAACTTAAGCCTATTATTAAAACAATGACATCTGTTAAAAAACTCAATCAGAAAATAGCCAACTGTTTCAGAAAAGCAGAAATAGTATGATTGTATGCCACCCACAGTTACCCTGAGGTAAGATGGAAGGCCAATACGATAGATAGATAGATAGATGAGATAGATAGATAGATAGATAGATAGATAGATAGATAGATAGATAGATAGATAGATAGATAGATGATAGAGAGATGAAATTAAAGTCATTTGAAAAAGGATGGGTTTAATGGAGATGATTTAACTTGAAGAGGAGAGCAAATTTATTTATTTCTCATAGGCCTTCCTTCAGATAGTTCCTCATGATGATGAAGATGAGAACCATCTCACTCTATCAACAATAGCTGACAGTGATTGTGGGAACATGAACATCCCTTGCCATTGGAGAAAAGCATTTGAGGAGGTTGTTCTCCGATAAATGACTGTAAAATGGGCAATGCTAGTAATGCTTCTTTTCTTTTCAAAGATTTGTAGCATCCTGACATTCTGGTCGACCGTTTCAGAATTGCACGAGCTCTCAAAGAAGGGAGACGATCTACCCAATGGTTGGTATAGCTGAAAATAGGAGAAGCTGAAGAAGCTTCTTGGATGTGAAGCGAAACGTCTTCAAAGAAACACCAGACAGTCCAGTTGCCTTTTGAAAAAGCACCTTCGGGACAAGAAATTGGATTTCGCGCTTGAGCAGGGGATTGAGCTCTCTTAGATCCCTTCCAACTCTGTTATTCTAACTGTAAATTAATTCCAGATTGTTTTGATTGACCAATTGAATAACAGGGCCAGTGAGGAAGTTGGAATAATATTTGTAAGGCAAGAAAAGTATGGACTGCATTTCTAAGCATATGTGGGTGTAAATCCCTTTGAACCCATCAAAAGTTACTTCTGAGCGGATGTGCTTATGGCATCACTATTCAGTATCTATAATCTTTTGTACTAATTACTCTGAAAGCATTTCTTTGTGTATGTGTTCAGCAGGAGAGGGACCCAGGAAACCAGTTGGATTTTTGTTTAATATTCAGATAACTTCTATTCACCTGCTGTTAAACCCAGCATCTACAGTCTTTTTTCCAACACTGATCATTATGTGAAACAGGCTACCTTTAAAGCAGAGGTTCATAAGCTTTTTGTGCCATGGATCCCTTTGAGAGTCTGATGAAACCCAGGGAACCTTCTCATAAAAATGGATTTAATTGCACAAAATAAAATGCATAGCTATAGACTGTATTACAATGGGGACAACAGTACTCAAATACAGTTATCAGAATACTAAAAAAAAAAAAAAGCAGAGATGTAATATAGTATATATGCTGCTTTATAATCCACTAAATCAGTTAAGAGAAAATAAAATTGTAAATTTGTCCCACCCGAGGTCATGAAATTTATCCATGGACACTTCCTCCATCCACGGGTCCCATGATTAAGAACCTCTCCTTTAGTGGTTGGTGGTCTAGTCTCAATCTAACAAAGAGGACTAAAATGGTAGCAATTTATGGATATATAAGAAAGTAGTCAAGTTTATTGATGGTACCTGGATGAAAATGTGCAGTAGCAATAGCACTTACTTATATACTGCTTCACAGTGTTTTATAGCACTCTCTACGTGGTTTACAGAATCAGCTTTTAGCCCCCAACCATCTGGGTCATCATTTGACCCACCTCGGAAGGATGGAAGGCTGAGTCAACCTTGACTCAACTCCTTGCAGTAAGCCGAGTTAGCTTGCAATAGCAATAGTACTCAGACTTATATGCTGCTCCACAGCCCTCTCTATGCAGTTTACAGAGTCAGCATCTTGCCCCACCAACCATCTGAATCATCATTTGACCCACCTCGGAAGGGTGGAAAACTTAGTCAGTCTGGTGAGATTCGAACTGTCAAGTTGCACTCAGCCGGCAAAGCAGAACTGTAGCCTGCAGTACTGCACTCTAACCACTGCGCCGCCATAGCTTAGTACCTAACCAGGCAAAAAGTCCTGAGGAAATTTATTATCATTTATTATTTCTTTTACATACCATGATTATGTTCATTATGATCCAGTAAGAACACTGCAAGAAGTCCTACTTAAAGTCTCCATTCTACAACAAAGAAGGGAATCCTTCTCCCCTTGGAAGTTCAGGTAGCTCCTGCCCTCATATCATTGGTAAAGCTGTTAAAACAACACTATACTGTCTCAAGGTTGACTCAGCCTTCCATCCTTCCAAGGTGGGTAAAATGAGGACCCAGATTGTTGGGGGCAAGAGGCTGACTCTGTAAACCATTTGTGAGAGCTGTAAAGCACTATGAAATAGTATATAAGTCTAAGTGCTATTGCTATTGTAAGTGCTATTGCTATCCCATTGTGTAAAAGGCAAATATTTCTCAATGTTCTTCTTTATCATATTTATCACACACGCACACACATTTGGAAGTTGTCACAGTTAGGAAATACTTTTCCAGAAGACAGAAATGGATACTTGCATGAAGTTGCAAAAAAAAAACCCAAAGGTTCAAGGTTCAAGTGTGTCTTTGTAGTTAAAAAAAAAACACTAAATCATTTAAATATGGAAAACTTTCCTTGCTTTCAGGTCCAGAGTCTGCCAAACACAATGCGAATGTCCTATTATCACTTTTTTTAAAAAAAAAAAAAAACTTTATATATCTTCCATATCTTAAAATCTGGGCAACCATTTGACTGGGACTGTCTTGAGCAGAACCCGGATTGAATGCTTGTGTGTGTGTTCCTGTTTGTGTTCTGTGCGTGATTTCTCACTGCAGCGGTGACTCTGACCTACAAATGTAACGAAAGATATGAAAGTATGGTTACAAGCAGTTTCCCCTGGGGATTCATTATAGTTAACAAGTGAGCAATCATTGTCTTGCCTTACCTGCATATCCTCAATAAGGCCAGTTGCCCACTATGACATTTTATCGGCTAGGTTCACATCAAGCTATAGCATGATTTGTATAGTTTAGGCTTATCAGGTTACATTAGCCATCTACCAGGTCTGCATGTGGTATAAATTCCAATAAAATATGGCTAAACAAACAGTACTTAGACATGATTCCTTTGCCGGATTCCTTTTGCAACCAACGAAACCGGCGGCCATTCTGTGTGCTGAACTCTCTACATGAATTGTAGGCAATGTTCAAGTCCTCCTTTTTTTGTCTCATTGACTTCTCCTGCCAGTCAATTCTGTTAAATGACCCCAAGGGCCAATTTGATGTAGTGGGTCTGTTATGTGTCATTCTGAAGTCAGCTTCTATCTCTGTTCATCAGTTTCCCAGCCAGCCATACCCTCCAGATGCTTTGTCCTTGTGCTTCCCCCTCATTTGATGTGGACAGATAACACCTTTGCATCCACATGGGAAGCAACTGAAAAGTTTTCCACTCACACAAAACACACAGAGCATAATTAGACCTCTGCACCTGCCTCATTTCTCCTGTGTCTTTGTTCATCGGTACACAGATCAAAAATCCAAGCTGTAAGGGCATGTTGATCTTCTCAGTTTCCCCCCTCCTCATCTTCTACCTTTTCGCACTTAATGCGCTAAAGTCACCAGAACAAACCATAGGATGAGTTTATTCTGGGAAATGGGAAGTAACTCATTGGGGATGAAAAACACCAGTGCACCAAACACTTGAAGCTTGAATTCCTTCCACGGCAAGCGGCTTTTAAGTGTGTCGTGTTCTTTACTTGTTTCAGCGTGTGGAATAATCATACCAATTAAATGTTCTGCATAGAAACCCTGGTGGGATGTAGGATTACCTTGGTCCCCTCATCAGTAGTACAAGACGTGTTACCTCTAGACCGGCATTTTTCAACCTTGGCAACTTTAAGATGTGGGGACTTCAACGTCCAGGATTCCTCAACCGGCATGCTGGCTGGGGAATTCTGGGAGTTGAAGTCCACATCTTGTAGAGTTGCCAAGTTTGAAAAAAAAAACTCTGTGGAAGCTCCTCAAATATTGGAACATTGCTATCACGTCTCCCCTGGTCCTTCTCTTCACTAGACAAGCCATACCCATTTCCATTAAATGGAATGGACCCCCCCTTGCCCCCCCCCACAAACCACCGTCACCAACAATTCTTGTTTTCTTCTTCTTTTGAATTGTTCCTATGCTATATATCTAAGCAAACATTTGTTCCACTGATCATTTCTGAGCAAAAGACACGAATCCCTAGGCGGCAAAAAAAACCAAAAAAAAAAAAACCCACAGAGGCAGCTGTTGATCATTATGTAGAGTCATCTTGCTTAAGCATACCACTGTTGGAAGATTTCTTGAGGAAATGGCCTTGGCTTATAATACATCTGCAGTATAATGAAAGCAAAGCTATTGAAATTAGAGCATTTCTTTTTAGAGCATATTTATTGTGCAACTGAATCCTTGCTTCTTTCCTCAATCATTTAACTAGTTTCTGTTGATTATAGATAATGTACAGTTGTAATTATGTGTATGCTTATTTGTTGCTTGTATCCAAGAATAATCCGCCCTGGCTGAATGGATTATAATAGATCTTGAACCAGAGTTTTCACCCTCAAACATGTGAGCTGAGAAAAAGTTATTATAGTAGAGTCATGTACAAAGTGTTTTCTCTGCCTTCTCGTACAATATTTGAAAAAAGACTTTGAGGTCTGAAGGTGTCACTTTCATGAACATGGAGTAGAATGACAGATTTGCTTGAGAGAAATTCAGATTCAAAAAGCTCATTTAGCCATTAAAGTCAATGGCCCGGTTGAAATGCCACAGTATGTCTCTTCGTTGATGAGTTTTAAGCTAGTCACAATGCCAAATATCACACCTATATATTGAGTTCATTTTTAATTTATAGTTATACTTTTTTCTATATTTATGTCCGGCCTTTCTTCTGGATGTTTAAGGAGATTCATAGAAAGATATCTCTTTGTTGACCCATCATGTAGCAATTTTAAGAGGTAGGGTGGATTGAAAGACAGTTGACTAGGCTAAAGTCAACAAATGAATTTTCACAACTGAGGATGGACTTGAACTTGGGTTTCCCAATCCTGCATACTAACCATGGTGACACAGTGGTTAGTATGCAGTATTGCAGGCTAATTCTGCCAACTGCCAGCATTTCAATCCTGACTGGCTCAGGATTGACTCAGCCTTCCATTCTTCTGGGATCAGTAAAATGAGGATCCAGATTGTTGGGGGCCAATATGCTGACCTTGTAAACCACTTAGTGAAGGTTGTAAAGCACTATGAGGTGGTATATAAGTTTAAGTGCTACTGCTATTAGCCACAAATCCTGGTCCGGTAACTTAAACACTATAACTCACTGAATTTGTGTTTGAAACAAATGTCATGGAGAGAGATTTACTTCTCATACTTGAAGAGGAAACATATCTAATAATTAGGAAGATCATAGAAAGGAAACATCAAATAATGGGTTAGGAATCCCAGTCCTAGTGCTATGATATCACTGTGAAGGATATCAAATATTGAAATGATCAGATATTCAAATAAAGACAACTGTTATTAGCAAAGTACAAAACGGATCATTTCCTGGAATTGTAAGTTGGAGAATTGTCTGGAACATGTTGGCTAAACTGAAAAATTTTAAAAGCATTCTGGAAGATTCAGGCGTGGATTTGACCTCTGCAAATGAACCTCAACCCAACTGAGATTTGACCCAATTGCTGGTCAAAAATGGGCAGCAAAATAGACCTTCTGGTGTAGACAATGATCCTCTCCAATGCACAACAGACAATGATCTTCTCCAATGCACAACTGTCTGTTGATGTGCTGATGTTTTCCAAGCCAATAACTAGATGTAAATGTTTATGGAGAATAAAAATAGAGCTTAAATAAATCTTAATGCCTCTCCCTATTTTTAACTCGACTTTCTCTTGCTCTGTTTCTCAGCTTCCAGTTCGAAATGCTTTTTTCCCCTACTCTCTGCCTCCTCTTTTCCAAACTTACACAAGGCTATTTCTTTACGATTTTATTTCTTCATCTTCCACATCAAAGCTATGGTAGTCTATAGAAAGCAAATTAGGAATGCATTATTTTCCATGAAAAAGTCTCAGTGCGACTTATAATTCTATTTTTTTTCCTAGTGTGTAGAATAACATAAATCAAAAGAAGCAATAGTCTACCTTCTGTTTTGACTACTTTGACCCTCTTCAACCCCTGCCAATTTTTATCTCATTTTTGTTTAACTTTGTACATCAGAGTTTAATTTTAAAGCTGGTCCAGAAGACAGTGATGTATAGGTTACATCAAGTACGGCTTAAATTACCCTCTCCCCAGTGATTCGAAGCTAGAGGGGGGATTACTTCTGCAATGGGATATCAGTGTGAAAAAAAGAATGGACAATACCTGCCCTCTGAACTGACCCATCCTTTGGTACAAAAAATAGTTTTGCCAGGCTATCATTTATTGATTGTTTTTAGATTTTAAAAGACCTTTTCAACTTTTGTTGAAGTTTGTCCTGTATATATGTTTGGATAGAGGACAGACAGACAGACAGACAGACAGACAGACAGACAGATAGATAGATAGATAGATGATATGAAAAACAATACATTGTTTTATTCTACTTTGTGACTTAAGTTTCAGGTGATTTGGCAAAAATCAGGATATTTTACAGATGGCCCTTGCTAATTTGAAAATGGAGCATTCTGGCATTAGAATCTGTTTAATTTGATGTTTAGCTTGTTAAAGGTATCCATGCTTTTTTTCAAGAAGGGATTTCATGAGAAGGGATAATGCAAGGAGCATTGTACCTTTGTGCATCCTTTGGAGTTTTTGCATTGTCCTGTCTCATTAGATGCATGAATGTTTATATTATATGTTTTTGTCTCTGTAATGCACAACTATTTGAGAGGCCTCTTTCCTAGTTCTCCTGCAATATATCTGATGCTTTTTTCTCATTTTTTTGGTCGACTTTTAAACACCTATGGCCAAATTTTAATTAAGCATACTCTCTGGATGCCTGAGCTCTGAATAGGAAAATACATTTTAGCTTTATTTCCAGGGGATTAATTGTATCAATTTAAGTCTCTTTTTCTGATCTCTGCTATCACAGCAACTTAAACATTTTTTTCAATACCATCAAGTGCACCTAGTGCAAAATGTAGAACAGTATATGTGAGGTCAAAATATATTACACTGAAGTCTGTTTTTTTTAATCATTACAAGAAATAACGTATACACGTTATTGTTTATTCCTGCATGTCTTGCATTCCATAAGTATATGCTATGCTGTTTTATTAGCATTATCTTGGCCATTATTGGTTAATGATTTGCGCATGCATGTTCTCATAAACATATGCTCACATCCATTGTCCAAATTACACTTTCTTGCTGCTTCCATCTTGAGCAGTGTTGACAAAAGGGTAATGTCCAGATTTTAGGAAGTAACAGTAGTGATATGTCTGCAACTCGTAAGCAAACAACAGCAATAATGTCTCCATTTCCTCTTTAAGAGAGTGATCGAGAGTTGGACAGGGAAGACTAAATTCATCTCCAGGAGAAAGTAATTTAAATTAGAACTGGGCACCCATTTCAAAGTTCTTCATTAAATGTGGTAGAGAGGTTTTCCACATTGCTCCAAGAAAAGGACAACTCATCTAACAAGGACAGGTCTATTGGTTGGAAATAAATGAGGGGAACTTGCTGTTGGCCGTCCCATGTTTTAGGACTTCTCCAAGGAAGCCAGGCCAATTCTTTTCTATATACCTTTGACAGGTAAAATGGTTTTGCTGCTTCCTATACAGATTGCCTACAACATTATTGTAGGCCTGCTCCATTTGGCAACCCTACCAGCTGCACTTCACGTTTCTGCAGAGTTGAGAGCTTCAGCAGAAAGGCAGTGATGCAAAATGGGTTGAGATATATTTCCCACAGCCAGAATTGTATGTTTCCCGCTTCCTGGTTTTATAATGTGACACAATTTGGGAAAACCCCCTTTTTTTAAATGGTTCTCTCTTTTTTTAGATTTTTACTGTGGTGTGTGCATGATTTTTGCCTCAAAGCATCAAAAAGCCTGTTGCTGTTTGTGGTCGCTTTACTCAGAGTAGGTTTTCAAACTGGAAAAAAAAACAGGTTTGGTAACAGCATCTTCTTCAGCTGGGGTTTCAGGTTGCCCCTCAAAGGTACAAGATGCATTTTGAATTGTTAAGTTGTGAAATTCTGGGGAGTGTTCTGTAACTTCAAGAATTGGAAGTGGGAATAGAATCTTGATAATTATGTAGGGGCCATTTCCAAAAATACCAAACTGGGACAACCAATAAATAAATTTTAAAATGTACTACTCGTGGAGAAGTAAACTTAAATGATAGCATCTGAGATTGAGCTTGGTTGGGAGCTGATGCAGGATTATTGTTCTTATTTTTCGAAAGTCCAGAATGAAGCTGAAATTCTGCAGCTATCCAAAGAATTGTAGAACCAATGCATCTCTTCTGAACTAAATGACCTTTTCTGTTCATTAGGTTACAAACCATTAAATGTTAAGGAACATTTGGAAGGAAGGTAGTGCTTTTCATAATTGGGTGGGTGGGGCCAGAAGGCAAATTCCATTCCTTGGAAGACCACCCCTCTCTTTAAAAAAATAAAAGCCTTTCTGGGGGATAAAAAATTCTAAGGCACATTAACCAAGGAAGTGAACATGGAGAAGCCACTTGCAATTTCTGTTTGCGATGTGAAATTAAAAAAAAGTGAGAATAAGAAAAGAGATGAATGAATGTTATGAATGAGTCTAGCTTTCCAACGACATGAAGTCTGAACAGAATAAATAGCCAACAAGAGGCACCTGCCCCAAAGCTGGTTAATTGCAATTTTAAGCCACATTTCTTTGTCTCTAGTGTATGAGGGTGACATGAGTACAAGGCGAGCAAATCAATGATAGTGTCAGATTTTCTTAGTTTCCACATTGCGTTTGACCTGGATGACACCAATCGTAGTCACAACTAACAAGGAAAATGAATCCGTCTGTCCTGATTTTATCACCCTAATGAGCACAAACAAAATATGTAGAGAAATGCTTTCCCCCAAAGTTCTCAAGGTGCCTGCTCCCATCCCTCAACCTGTCCTTCCATGAGCTGAGATGAATGTCAGTTGCAAAGGACTGGGAAAGCAATTCTGTCATTATCCTGGAAGTGTGTTTTAGCCTGGAAAGGATCATTGGTAAATAACAAAAGAAAAGGTCTGTCAGGCATTAAAGAAGTGGCTGTGGCATCTTAATGAAAGATTTAACCTTGGACTTCTGTGTTTTAATAAGCTGAGATCATGCATCCTAGTATCTGTGGTTGAACTATGATTTGTGATTGAAACCATAGAGATGGGTACATGCTTAGTACCTAGACCAAGCAAATTGCCCACTGTCATGAGTGTCCATCCAGGGTCTGCTCTAACTTCTTCTCAGAAGATAGCTTTGATACATCACCCTAAAGCTTCATCTAACTCAGCATTATTTCACCCAGGGGCTAAGTTGATGAATAACAAGCATACTTTTCTTCAATTAAAGCTTTTTTAGATTCATCTATGTTATCTAGCATTCTATCAGGAACATCTTGTTTTTCCAAAACAGCCATTGAGTGTAATACTGCGTAGTAGAGAAAATATTGCATCTTGGAGCTCAGTTGTAAGGAGAGAGAGAGACAGAGACAGAGACAGAGACAGAGAGATGGAGAGACAGACAGAGAAAAAGAATGAGAGTGACAGAGACAGAAAGAAAGATAAAGAATGAGAGTGACACAGAGAAAGAAAGAATGAGAGAGAGAATGAAAGAGGCAGAGAGAGACAGAGACGAGAACATAGTATTTTGCAACCTAACCATTCTCTGTTGCTGCAAAGATAAAATAAAAAGGTTAAATCTTATCTAGGTAATCCTGTTGGCAAAAAAGGGGCAGAAGCAACATCAGAAAGTGTCCCTTACTGATTGATCTTGTGAATATAGTGATTGGCTAAGCATCATTACATGAGGGATACTAATGGGAAGAGACCCAAGATAAAATGGATGTGAACACCTATTTCATCAATATCACTCTAGGAGGAGCAGCACACCTGTTTATCTAGGTCACTTGGGTATTTTTTTATTTTGAAAGATGAGCTTCACAAGCCCACAACTTGCAGATGGAAGGTGAGTTTCACTCTTACTTCATCCGGTTGGCTTATTTGATTCTGACTTAGTACATGGTGCGAACCTGCCTGCTAGGGTTTCAAATGGCTGTTTACAAGCTGGTGATCGATCGTTGCATTTTCAGGCTGGACAATATCTACTGGATATCTTGCATGTTGCACCCAATGCTTAATGCTCTCCCCCTATGGATTACCTTGCAATTTTCAGAATAATTTGAGTTATGGGCATTATCCTGCGCCCAGTCAGAAAAGCCGTATTAATAGTGTGCTAGAATCACTCTAGCAATTTTCCAGAAAGCCAGTTTGGTGTAGGTGACAAGGCTGGAAACTGGGAGACTGTGAGTTCCAGTCCCATTTAGGTTAGACGACAAAAGAAGCTCCTGGGACATTTTTTAAATATAACCAAGAATATAACTTTATTGAAGATTCCATGTGGTTACAGAAGCAGAAAAGCCAGTTTTAATGATTTCACATGAAAACAGCATAGGAAAAAATGCCTTAGAAAAAATGGCGATATGCTTAGTAGATTTTGCCTTTTCTTTTCATCTGAAATAATAATTTTTGCAAAAGCTAGACCCTTTCACTCCTGCAATTTGTTACATGTTGTTTTGACCAGACAGGTCCTAAATTATCCCAGATTCAGATATTCAGAATATCTTTGGGGCTAAATTTTCTCTGATTTTCATTCCTAAATTCTTTTTTTCTTTTTTCTCCTTCCCCACCACCAATCATTTAGCAGACAAGAGGTAGAGGTATATAAAGAATAAGCTTTCAAATTTGTTCTGCCATTCCTGTTAGCCAGCAAACTTTTCTCTCTTCCTCTCCCCAATAGAATTTCCATGAAAGCATGATTTAATTTGCAGTTAATTAACTCATCAAATCTTCATTGTGATTAATCAATTAATGCTTTCCATCCCGGCTGAGACATTCATAATTTCTTATGAATAAAATGGGCCCTAAAGAAAATCGTATAGCAGGGTGATCAGCGGAAGTGAATGACAGCTCCTTGAAAAGTGATGCTTTTGAATAAGATATCCTGGATGCTCCTTCAGTTAAAGACTGAAAGCCGTAATAGCCATTGATCCGATGCATTCGTTAATTACAGATTAAAATGTGAGGTTTACAATCAGAACTCACCCATGGTGGAAAAGGTTTAACAATAAGGTAGGTAAGGGATGAGAGGCATGGACTGGTGATGTGAAAGCCGAGAAGGAAGGGATAGGTAATGTGGTACCTAACCAGAGGTGGGATTCAGCTGGTTCTGACCGGTTCTAGAGAACCGGTAAGCGGAAATTTTGAGTAGTTTGGAGAACCGGCAAATGCCACCTCTGACTGGCTCCGCCCCCATTGATTCTCTGCCTCCCATTGAGTCCCAGCTGATCGGCTGGGTCTTCTTTGGTTGCCCTGCACAGGAGTACAGAGCTGGAAAGCAGGTTAGTGGGGTGGGGAGGGAATGAGATTTTGCAGTAACCTTCCCTTCCAAGACCACCAAGCCATGCCCACAGAACTGGGAGTAAATATTTTTTTAATCCCACCACTGGTTAAAGGCTTTTTAGCTAGAAATGTATGACTAGGGGTCATCCTTTGAAACCTCTATGTTCCACCGTGATTCAGAAGTAGACTTCTCCCTCAATTTATATGTCTTCTTTAAAGAAACAGACTAGATGCTGCTTCATTACTAAAGAAAGAACCTTCAACAGATATGTAGAAGGTATCAGCAAGCATAAAACCATATAAATGTGCATGCATTGTTTGTTAAAAAAAGCCATTGTTGACTGGACTTGCACAAATGCATTGAGTGTAGACCATGGTTTATAAACCTCGATGGTTGGGTTATCACATCACTCGAAGCCATAGATTTAAAAAAACAACAACCATGGATTAGCGCACTGCACGGCAGCACCAGTTCAATCTTGACTGAGCTCAGAAAACTATGGAGGATTAGGAGCTGAATAGGAGAGCACCCAAAATTATTATCAGGACTGTAGAGTAGATTGAAAAGTTTTTATTTTTATTTTTAAAGCAGTTGGCCAAGTCTTTAGTTGTTCCTGTTGCTGGGAAACCATACACAAGTTTCCATGACTTCAGCCCCTGGAAGTTAAGGTTTATTTTGTGAATGTGATCAGAGGTTGAATAGGATTCCTCTTGAATTCTGCAAAGGAAAAAAAAAATCCATATTTTATTCCTTCTCTCCACCCTTAAATATGCAAGACTTAAAAAGGATTTCTGTTTTTCATCTGGCATTTGGCATGCCAGGCTATGCTTTGAGTTAGAGGCCAGCTTGTTAGCTCATCCTAGTTTTGTTGGCTACGCAAACAAAGCAAACCACAACCTGCAAGGATGGTGTGAGGGATGCCATCCTTTGGTCCCACATAACTAGGATGCTCTTTATCTGCATTATGTGGCTTAAAGATGGAAATAGATCTCATCCTGGACATAAACTGTTTCAGCTCCTCCCTTGAGGTTCCGATACAGAGCATTGTACGCCCAAAGAACTAGTCACAGAGACAGTTTTTGCCTTCATGCCATTTTATCTTCCACATCTGTTCCACTACGTTCTCTGTTGATATCAGTATTAATTATCCTTTATTATGATTACTGTTACTTTGTTGTTTTACATGTACACTAAAAGCTTCCACACAGGAGACAAATTCCTTCTGTATCAAATCACACTTGGCCAATTCTATAGAATCTTCTTATTCTATAGATACTTTTGCCCCTTTGCTGCAAAGCCAGATCCACAAACCATCCCCACTACAACACGGTGAGATCTCCAAAGGCCTTGTTGGCCCAAGTAGCTTAAGTCTTCCTCGCTCAAGTCCTATTTTGGGGAAACCTATTCATTTCAGGGTAAGCACCACCAAGCCCACGCCCACCAAGCCACGCCCACAGAACTGGTAGTAAAAAAATTGAATCTCACCACTGTTCTTTACCCAAGGACTGCCTGCAATTTTTTTTTAACTACCCCTCACTTCAAATAGAAATTGTAGGAAGAAACAACCTGGATAACCTGGAACCTACTTCAGAGGAAGCGCAGAACAGCCCAATCCTCACCTCTGTCAGCTCTGCACCCTCCCCGCTTTAAAAAAAAAGTATTATAAACCTGAGCTTTCCAAGCCCTTTTTAATCAGGGGTGTTGAGTGAAAAGAGTAAAGTAAGGAAAGGACTTTAGGATGCCTCCTCCTCTCATACCTGCTCACCTTTTAGGCAGCAAAATCTTCAATACGGGATTCTAAACGCTGCCTGTCCCTTTCCACATGACCAATTCGGGGTCACTGCTCCCCCTGCCCAGCCAGAGTGACCCAACAAAAGAAAGAAAGAAAGAAAGAAAGAAAGAAAGAAAGAAAGAAAGAAAGAAAGAAAGAAAGAAAGAAAGAAAGAAAGAAAGAAAGAAAAGCCCAAGTCTTCAGGCTCTCTAAAAAGGCATTTTGCTACGGCCTGCAGCAACTTTCCAGGATGTGGGTCTTGCGTCCCCTGGACTGCTGCCTCTTGCTCGGCAAAACCTTTCCAAAGATGCTGCCAGAGGACCTCTTCTTTCCAGCGATACCCAACTGTTTCTGAAGTCTTCCCCTGCTCCTTTTCTTCCTCTCCCTTCCTAGCTTCCTAGCCCAGAACCTTTACGAACCTTTACAGCTTGCTGAAAGATAAGATTGAGGCTGGCTGGCTGGCTGGCTGGCTGGCTTGGAGGTGAGACTGACGACAGTAGTTTTGCATTTAAGCCCAGGTTCCCAGGTTTCAATGGGGAGGTGGGTTGCGGGAGAGGGCAAACCTGTGCCTGCCTGCCAGCTAGTCTGCCTAGCTTTAAAGGCTAAAGGATCACAGATTGATTGGATCAACTGTGCTCAGGGATGTCCCCTGGACTGGTGTGAAGGGTGGGTGGCAAGGAGACTTAGCGGCAGCAGGGCTCAGAAAAAGCTGGAGAGAGTTTGCTATGGCTGTTTATTTAAGCAGGTGCAGTTCTCTCTCCCACCCCCCACTCCCTCTCCCTCTCCTCCTCCCTCTCTCTCCCTCTCTTTCTCTCCCCTCCCCAAATAAAGTCTCAGTTTTGCCTTTGGGTTAACCTCCCCTTCTCAGCTCTCAGTAGTTCTGCCTTTCTGACTTGTGCGCAGCTGGGCTCGTCTTAATCGAAGAAGATGCACTGTACAGTCAGGCTGAGAAAAAGCTGAAACTCTCAGAGAGTTTGCACACAGATTTAAATCTGGAGTGGTTCTGCTATTTCCCACCCCACCTCTCCTCGCTTTCTTTCGGCCGGCCGTGAGCGCTGAGGGTTCCTTGCGGAGAGCCAAGAGCATCCTTTTTAAAAGAGAATCCAGACCGGGAAAGGAAGCGAGGCTCCGATCTTTTCTTCCAGTTTGCCAAATCCTTTTGCAAAAGTCGAGGGTTGTGAGTGACGCAGGCTCTGGTTAACTGAGCAAGCAAAGAACCAGGGAGGAGGGCGGGGTGTTGGGGGTGGTGTTCTTTGGCAGAGGGCCGAATTCGGCCCTCTCTTCCCTCTGGCATCGCGAGGCCCTGGATTTCCAAGGCGCTTACTCCTCGCCAGCGAGTCCAAGTGGGATTATAAACTTCGCTTCCTTGAGCAAAGAAGGGCAGAAAGTGAGCTTTAGCGGCGGTGTGCCCGCATGTGGGACTGGAGACACGGTATTAAAGCAAAAACAAGCCACGTAGATACCTGCATAAGGCTGGCTCGGGATGGTGGCTTGGCTCTCGAAAGATAAAAGACGAATAGTGGGGATTTACGGAAACGGTGGTTTCGGTTCAGATCAAAAGGGATGCGGTGGCAATGAAGAGATTCAGCCCAAAAACTGAATATAAGAATAGTCAGTCAGTCAGTCAGTCAGTCAGTCAGTCTGTCTGTCTATCTATCTATCTATCTATCTATCTATCTATCTATCTATCTATCTATCTATCTATCTATCTATCTATCTATCTATCTATCTATCTATCATTTCTATCTCTAACCGAATTTTCTCCTTGGAAAAGCTTTAGTTTTTGTTTGCAAAAACTAAATCAAGGAGGAGCTTTTGAAATAAATAAATCCGCAGCTGAATTCTTTGATGAAGACTAAAAGGGCAGGGGGGGGGTGTTGTATGTGCGCGGGCGCGCGCCCGTTAAAGAATTGATCAAAGTCTCACGAACGACGCGGTTGCAGCCTTTCCTCGGAGGGGATCCCCTCTGAGACCCTGCCTCCTCAATGGCTAATTAAAATGGGGAATCTTTTTTTTGGGGGGTGGGGCAAACCTGCCAAAGTATTATGGGACCTGTTATTTCTTCCCCACCGCTCGACCCTATAAGTGTTCCTTGGGGAATCGGCTGGTTTTGTAGGATGTAGCGATGCTCCTGGCATGGAGAAAAGCGAAACTTTGAGGCCGCGGCTATTCGCTTCCTGAAACAATTTACATACTAAGATTCTTCTTAATCGGAAGCGCATTTTTTTTAAAAAAAAAATCATTTCCAACCAGGAGAGCTTGGAAAATATTTACAGTTTTGGAAGAGTTTCTCCCTTCTAATAAAAATTTTGGGTGAAGTTTCCGAGGTGTTTCTGGCCTCCCCTGCCCTTCCAGAATAATTATGGCAAACCTTGTCTCCCTTCTTTTTCAAAAGGTTTCCCTTTTTTTTTTAATCTGAAAAGGCGTGAAGAGCAGAGCGGGTTTTATTATTACTTTCTTTCTTTTTTTACAAACCACCACAACCACAATGTCAGATAGCTGTAAGAGAATGAAACAAGCAATCCAATATTTATTTTGGCCTTCTTAGAAGATAATTACAATTTTTTCTGGAGTAAAGGGCGTGCGTCAAACCAGTTGCTTCCCAAGCGGGGGTGAGGGGGAAAGGGAGGAAATTGCTGGGCAAGAATTGTTCACGCTTGCAACCAGGAATGACAATCGCTCTTAACGGCTTGGGGCATCGCTCGTTTTCTTACTAGGAGTTTAGCATCTTTAGTTCCAATCCATTCCCCATCTGTAAGACCTTAGCACCTCTCTGCTCTTTCCCGACGACGCGTCTTTTCAAGCCTCTTCCCCTTTCCCTTTCGGCCGCCTCTGGCCCCTTTCCTAAACTCGAGGCGCCAGTCCTTTGCCCTTCCTGCCTTTGGGACCTTCCTTAGACTCCACTTTGCAAGGCCTTCCAGATCGGCTCCTGGAGCGCAATAGGCGAGCGACAGGTTCCTTGGCTGAACTTCTTAGCGATGGTCTTCAGCACGGTGGAAGAAGTCGGAAGGGACCTGGGAGCTTCAGGGGGCATTTTCATCCATCTGAATGATTTAGGGACTTAATGGGGTGGGGGTGCTGGAAAGAAGAAGAAGAAGGAAATTCGGTCAGTCAGAAGTCAGAAAAGGAAGAAGGCCAGTGGCCCCAGCGTCTCTTCCACCTTCCCTCCTGGAATTCTGTAGCTTTAAGACTGGACGGAGGGAGATTCTGGTACCTGCAGTGCCAACCACAAATTACAAATTCGTCTTCAAAATCTGACCGTATCCTGGACCCCCTCTCTTTCTCCTTTGGCTACCTTAAGCACGAGAAGATGATGCTGCCTTCTTTACCACAGGCGGCTGGTAGAGTCAAAATGCTGACAATAATCAGCTTTTTAAAAAAGCGGTGGAAGTTCCTTAAGCTGCAATCATCACCATCACCATCATCGTTATTATTATTATTATTATTATTATTATTATTATTATTAAAGGCTGGATAGGATGTAAAAAGGGGAGGCGGACATGAACGATAAATCATAGGTTAGACTCTCTAAGCCTCTACTATAAATTAGAAATCGCGAGTCCTAATTTGATCTATTGCGGAATTAAGAGGAATTTGATTAGAAAACTGCCCGGGAAACTCCTCTAATCATTAAAAGAAACACCCACCGAAGCCCCCTTGTAAAAAAGTGCGGTCGGACCGGACCCCCCCTCACCACCGCCCCTCTTTCATAGCGACATTTTCCCCGCATCAACGAGACCCCCCACCGTCCTATTTTCCAGAGGGCGACCAAGCCCCCAACTTTCTCTTCCCTTCCTCCAAATAAAAACCCAAACTTCCCATCCGAGGCCGCCCCCCTCCCTTCCGTGTCATTGATAAGATTTATTTCCCGAGCCGTGGATGTGAGTTATAAAGAAGCTGCTAACACGTGTTCCCTCTAGAGACCCTGTCCCCAGCATTAAATTAAAGTCCAGTAGGGTTATGAAGAGGTGGGGGCCGGAGGAGAGAAAACGAGGGGTGTGTGTGTGTGTGCGTGTGTGTGTGCGTGTGTTTCATCCCCCCCCCTCTCCTTTCAAAGCTACCAGGTAGCTAATAACGGTGCGAAATTATATCCAATGCCCAGCAGACGTGCCTACTACTTCTGGGGGGTGGGGGGTGGGTGGGGAGGGGGAGGGAAGTGAATTCTACCCAAGCAGCGCCTTACTAAAATCTGGGCATTTTTAATTTAGTTAAACCCGGACTAATAAAGGTTTGGGCTGGTGGACCAAAGAAGCCACTACAAACGCGCCTTTCGTTCTCTCGCTCTCCTTCCCTGGTTGGGCAAACTTTTCTGCCCAGCCTGGATGGCTGTGTGCTTAAAACATAGAGGAAAGTGGCAACCGACAACATCCCGAGGATTAAATGAGGCAAAAGGGAAGAGGGAAAGATTGTTGACAGGATGGAGGTGGGTGGGAGGCCTGAGACACAGAGAATCAGATGCTCCAGTCTCCGGTTAGGGGTCTGGAAATTCTTTCTTTCTTTCTTTCTTTCTTTCTTTCTTTCTTTCTTTCTTTCTTTCTTTCTTTCTTTCTTTCTTTCTTTCTTTCTTTCTCTCTCTCTCTCTCTCTCTCTCTCTCTTTTAAAAGAGGGTATCCCAAGGGTGATGCCAGTTTAGGGAAACTGCCACGCTCTTTGGGAAGGCGAAAGGAGGAGAGGGAGGCGAATTTCCCTCTCTTTGCCAAGAACTGGCGGTCCGTTTATGGCTCCCAGCGTGGCTCTCTAGCCTTGAAATCACGCCACGCCTAATTTTGAACCCGCCACCGAGATTAACCATAGGCGTCGGCTTTTTTGCACATAAATCGCCTTCAGAAGAGACGCTACAGTACGCGGGTTTTTTTTTTTTTTTGGCCAAGACTTATCGTCACTTGCGTCTATTCTTGCTGAGTTCCCACGGCGTCATTCATCTATTTTAAACTTCATGCTCCGCGTTACAAATACATCCCCCTCCCAAACGCCGCCCCCTCCCCGCACCCTGCGTGCTCCACCTTTGAGAGAGAGTGAAGATTATCCGGAGGGAATCCAGTTCTATAAATAATTTATTTCCTTCCTTCCTTCCTTCCTTCCTTCCTTCCTTCCTTCCTTCCTTCCTTCCTTCCTTCCTTCCTTCCTTCCTTCCCATATTTAAAAAGATAGAAAAAGACTGGAAGATGCCCATTTGAAATTATTGTCCATGTTTTCCAAAGCTGACGGGAGTCTCTCTCTCTTTTCTCTCCACCCCCCGCCCCCGCCACTTCCCTTCCAGTCTCCACGCTCACATGTAGCAAATACTTTGTCTCCCCCTCCTTTTTAAAATAATAATTATAATAATAGTAATAATTCGGGCGACTGGTCCCCACCTCCTTCGCAGTTGAGCTGGTTTAGGACGGGAATTACTGGTGCGCAGTGCCCGGTCCGCGCGTCCTGCAAAGAAAGCACATTCCGGAGGACGCGGATGGAGGCGCCAACGGAGCGATGGGCAGATGTTGGGGCGGATCTAGCCAGAGCCGAGCGAGGGGCGGTGGGAGACAGAGAAAACGAGGACCGCTTTTCTCTGCTTGTTAGGAAAGTAGCTTCTTCGCGTGCAAACACAAGCAGCCGCCGGCACGCAGCCCCGATTTGCCCAAGCTGCCGTAGAAACAACTTTTTTCTGGGGTGGGTGGGAATGAGGGCACCTTAAAGGGCTGTAATTTTAGGGGCACTAAACCCTGCACCAAGCAGAGAGAGGAGATACCGCACACCCAAGTCGGTGAAATGGAAGCCGGCGTCCAGGAGACGCTCCGTCGGAGGAAGAGCGGAAATGAAGAGAAACCCGTTTTCGGCTGCAATTTCCCGGGGCTTTCAAAGAATTTGATTTATTGGGGAGGGGGCCGAGAGGTGTTTCATGCTAACGGCCGGTTCCCTTGTTTTGGGGGGAGGAGGGAAGGAACTACGATGATGGAAAGAGGGGGGAAATAAAAACTTTTCCGTTAGGACTTTCCACGCGAGGAAAAGCAAAACAGCCCCCCCCATTCCGGAACCTCGGTTCTTATAAGAAGGAGGTCAAAACAACTGCCTGGACTGTCATTCTTTGATCGAGTCCCCCAAATCCTGACGAAGGAGCCTTCGCTCGCGCTTGAAAAGTCTTACCTTGAAAGTGAGATCACTTTGTTCTTTCCCCCCTCCCCACTTTCACTTTTGCGCCCCTTCACAAATGAGAGAGAGAGAGAGAGAGAGAGTGAGTGAGAGAGAGAGAGAGAGAGAGAATTATTTACTATTGACGTTTCCTGCACTTTCTCTTAAGCCAGAAAGCAGCTGGGTCTTAAAGGCGCGGGGCCGTGATTTGCTGGTCTGTTATTAAACATCTCTCCGCCACACAAAGGGAAAAAAAGGGGGGAGTAGGGAGAGGAGGGGAGGCAAGGGCGGGAGCGTTGGGTGGGGGGAAGAAGAGCGCGGGGTGGGTGGAATTGGCACTCGAGTGGGTGCTTGGCTCTACCTTCTGATCCACGTTCATAAAGCACTTGAGACCCAGTTAAGAGACCAGCCTCTTCTCCTTCTAGACCCCCCCACACACCGCGTTCTCTACCCCCCAACCCCGTTTTTTGCCGTACCTTATTTTGCAAGCCAGGAGACCCAATCAAACGCGCAGCGCATCGATTCGCCAAGCGCTCTTTGGCAGAGCGAGGAGGGGTTTCCCCCAGACCTTTTCTTCCCCTCCTCTCTCTCTCTCTCTCCTTCAGATCTCTTCGCCGCCAATGAACTTGGACGAGGAAGAGGGAAGGGAGGGGGAGCGAGCAGCTACTGCTTCTTGATTCGAGTTTTTTTTTAAAAAAAGAAAAAGAAAGAAAAGAAAAAAAAAGGAAAAAGTACGTTGTTGCTGAGTTTGGCTGAAGGAGGACGAAAGACAAACTAGCGCGGGTTCTTCTGCGTGGCCGTGGACTACGTTTAAGCCCACCTTGTCTCCTCTTGGTTTCTTTCTTTCTTTCTTTCTTTCTTTCTTTCTTTCTTTCTTTCTTTCTTTCTTTCTTTCTTTCTTTCTTTCTTTCTTTCTTTTCGTTTTTTTCCCCCCTTTCTCTCCTCTTCCCTTCTCCCCGCTGTTTTAAAGATTCCCCGGGGCAGAGATGGGCAGGGAAACGTGAAAAGTCAGGAGGTTGGAAGGCGCGATCCCGAAGCGGCTTTTCTCGGCTTTGCAAAAACCGACCGACTGGCTCCGGACGCGCGCTGGTAAGCGGTGCTGCGGGAGGGGGGAGGGGGGGGGCGCTCGCGCGAAGAGAGACAGGAGGGAGAGAGAGAGGGGGAGAGAAAAGTGGGTGTGATTCCCCCCCATTCCCTGGCTGAATGCGCTTGAGGCTTTGGGTCTTCCAGGGGTCGGCTCGGTGCAGTTTTGCGGCAGACAAAGTGCCATTAGGAGTAGTTCGCGGCGCTTGGTATCTCGAGGCCCCTCCCTCTGCAAAACGGGATGTCCCCAGCCGCCCCCCTACCCAGTGCGGAAGGTTTCTTTGGGGACAAGTCCAGGAATTTACGCCGTCACTCAAAAAAAATAAATAAAAGGAAGAGCCCCCTCCCCTTCCCAAGTTAGCGCTGGCTCTCAAATCCTCGGAGGGAGAAAGGTGTCTTGGAGTTACTTTTGGTCGGGAAATAGATAGGGCAAAGGAGAGGGCCGGGAGCACCCCTCCTCCCCCCCCCCCCGCATCTTGCGGACTGGAACTTACCCTTCCCCCTCACTTGGGGTCCGTGGGACTGTCCCCCTCCCCTGTGCGCAGCGACTTCCAAAAGGCTTTCTTTTAAAGGAGAGAGAAAAGTTGCAGAATGGGGTCGATCTGCGGTTGCAGGTGGTGCTTTAGCCGGGCCTCTTCTACCTCTATGCAAAGTCCCCTCTCCCCACTCCATCCCCCCTCCCCACTTCCCAGCGGAACTGGTAAGCTGGTGGTTCCTTTCCGGCTCCCCTTTGGCTTTGATAGATCGGCTGTCAAGAGCCCGAACTGGTGGAAATCCGCGGCGGCAGGATTTGGAAGAGAAAAGCTTTCTTTAAATCTTTGGGGACTGGGGTGGGGGCCGCGCGCGCGAGGGGAATGTCTCCTTCGTTGTTGAAGAAGGGAACGCCGTTCCTTTCTCGGCGCATTTTGGGGGAAAGTATTCTCCCCCCTCCACCCCAACCTGTGGAAAAGGGGCGCTCCGAACAATTCTGGATGTCGGAAGGCCGGGGTCCCCCTTTCCAAGAGAGAGAGAGAGCCGGGGAGCTGCGCTTTTTGTAAAGGGGAAGCGATTTTTTTCTTTTAAATTCTTGGGCGGCTCACGCGCCTGAGCGGGGTCGAGTGGCGAGGTCATGAAAAGGGTAGGTGGGTTGGAGAAAGCTTTTGGAGAGGCGTTTCTGCTCTCCTGTCCCAAACGGAGTTTAGACCGAGGAGTTGCTTTCTAGTGGCTTTCCCTCCCCTCCCTTCCTCCCAGGTTCTACAATCGTAACGGAGATGTGGGAAGCTACAAAGTTCGGGTCTCACCTGCAGAAAAGAGGCTGGGGGGGGGGGGTTTGGTCCTCCTCGGTCATTCAGTGGGGCGCCCTAAGCGAGAGACCCCCCGCTTCTTGCAGATGGGGCGAGGCTGCAGGAGGGCAGACTTTGGCCTCTTGGGGAAGCCGCTCCCTCCCTCCTGGAAGGTTGGGACGGGGCTGGGGGGGCATGAGAAAACTTCCTTGGTTCCCAACCCCGGCGGGGGTGGGAGGTGGGGGCGGCGGGAGGAGGCGTCCACAGAATGGCGCTAGGCTGGAGAGGGGAGTTTCTAGCGGAAGAGCGAAGCCCCTCCTCCCTCCCTCCCTCGCCCCTCCTCCTTTTCCCGGCTCTGAACTTGGAGAGGAGGAGGAGGAGGGGGATCCGGATGCCCCTCTGTCGCCTGGCCCGCCCCCTTCCCTTTGCCTCCCCCCGCTCAACCCGCCGCCCGTGCGCTCCCGGGCGGCTGTTGGGCGAGCTGCAAAGAGGGAGAAGGGGCGGCGGCGGCACCAGCAGCACCAGCAGCCGCGGCGGAGGCAGAGGCGGAGGCGCCCGCCCGGTTCTCGCGCAAAGAGTCACGCCGCGCTGCTCTCCTTTTTTTCCCCTTCCAGCCCCCTGCCTGTTGCCGGAGACGCCGCCAAGCGCCGAAGGAAACCCAGCCGCCGGCCCGCCGCCACAGCCTTGCGGGGAGCGGAGCCGCCGCGCCTCGCCTCGCCCCGGAGCGCCGCCGAGAGAGGGCGAGGGAGAAAGCGCGCCCGGGGGAAGGAAGCGAGCGAGAAGCTGATGCCTTGAGGGCTCCGGAGTTGCCGGCGGAGGCCAAGGGAGGAGAGCGGGGAGGGGAAGGGCTCCTCCCCCGTCCCCTCCCGCTCGGTCGGGGGGCTTCTCCGCCTCCTCCTGGCCGCGGGGCGACCTGTCAAAACTCGGCCGTCCTGCCCGCCGCCGCCGCCGCCTCCCCTCCGCCGCCGCCGCCGCCGCGAACGGGGCAGTCCTTGCGCCCTGCTTGCGCGGCTTGCCTCCGCCTCCGTCTCCTCCTCTTCCACCCCAGCGTGCATGCCCAGCGGCGGCGGCGGCGGCGGGGGTGGCGGCGGCCGCAGCAGCAGCAGCAGCAACAGCAGCAGCAGCAGCAGCAAAACCAACAACAACAACAACAACAACAACAACAACAACAAAGCAACAGCCGCCGCCGCAGGAGAAGCAGCTGCAACCGCCGCCGCCGCAGCCGCCGCCGCCGCCTCGCAGCCCAGCCTGGAGTGGCTCCAGCGGGTTGGAGCGAGGCGCCCTGAAGCCCGTCGCCTTGCCAGCCTTGCCAGCCCGGAGACGCCGCCAGCTCCCCCGTCTCCTCCAGGCGCTGCCGGCGGACGCGGCCAGGCAAGATGCCCAGGAGGAAACAGCAAGCGCCCCGGCGCTCAGCAGGTACGAGCAGCGGAGTAGTCTTCGGGGGCGCTTCGGCTGGGGAGGGAGAGGGTGCCCTACTACTGCCCCCCCTCGCCTCCCGGTCCCGGCTCCTTTGGGGAAGAGGGGAACGTGGAGAGGCACCTCCGGGCTTCCTCCTGGCGAGGCTCGCTTCTCTCCCCCCCAAACACATCCCCCATCTCTCTTTCCCTCTTCTTGACTGGCCCGACCCTTCGAGGCGGTTTAGAGGAAGAGAAGAGGGGGAGGGAAGAGGAGTGGGGTTCCTAGGAAAGAAAAAAACCCCCGCCTCCCCGCTCCTGTTTGGAGTTCTTGGCGGGACTTTGGCTTTTGGTTTGGGGGGGTCCAGATCTTCCGTAGCGCCGGCACCTTTGTCCGCTGGTGCCCCTTCCAGGTGGGCTTCTCTCCGGCTTTCTCCTTTCTCTCCCCCCCTCCTCCCCGCAAAGAAAGGATGGTGGGGCGATTTTGCTTGCCTTCTCCTGCCGGTGGAGGTTTGGGGGGGGGGGGCTGATGGTGTGCATTCCTCCGTTCAACTTTCTTTCGGGTTCTTTCTTAAGGGGTTTGGGGTGGGCTGAAGGACAGCAGCTCAGGACCATCCATCCATCTCCTCCTCCTCTTCCTTTCCAAGATTGAGGCCTTACAGGAAATGAGAGCAAAAAGATCCTGTGCTTTGTCAGTTGTGATGACAATAACTGTGGTTTTTTTTGCATTTCCTTTCATACTTCCAGAGTTTTATTCCACTCCCCCTTATTTTTCCTTTGTTCCCCCTCCCATCATACAACTATCACTTTTTGGGGTATGGCTATACAGTATTTGCAAAACCTGAGATTAAAAGATTCGGGGTAGGAATCTAGACACACTTTCCTTTGCAGTTTGACCTGCTATCTTCCTTCATTCCTTCCTCTTCCTCCCTCCCTCCCTTCTTTCCTTCCTTCCTTCTTTCCCTCGTTCATCCCTCCCTCCTTTCCCTCCATCTTCCTTCTTTCCTTCCTTCTTTCCCTCATTCTTCCCTCTCTCCTTTCCCTTCACCTTCCTTCCTTCCTTCCTCTTCCTCCCTTCCTCCCTTCCTTCTTTCCCTCGTTCATCCCTCCCTCCTTTCCCTCCATCTTCCTTCCTTCCTTCCTTCCTTCCTTCTTTCCCTCATTCTTCCCTCTCTCCTTTCCCTGCACCTTCCTTCCTTCCTTCCTTCCTTCCTTCCTTCCTTCCTTCCTTCCTTCCTTCCTTCCTTCCTTCCTTCCTTCCTTCCTTCCCCTCTCTTACATTTTACTGGCAGTCATCTTTAACTCAGGTAGACCACAATAGAATCTATGACACCAATTCATTGGCCTGTTTGCCCTGCTGGATCTGATGGGCTGATGGAGGGCAGATCATCTGTTTGCTTTTCATTCATTCCCCATAAACCTCGAGAAATCACTTGCCATGGTAACAGTGACTCCATATGACGTCAGGCTTGTGGCCTTTGAAGCAGGGTCAGCATAACTTTTGTCAGGGTGATGGTTCACCTCTACCACACGCCGTGTGTCTGTGGGCCTTGGGTTTTTACAAGGAGTGGTGCTACCAAGAGGATGGTCTGGGAGGGACTCCTGGTTCTTGCAGAAAGAAGGCATATTTCACAGTATCTTCTAGGAAATATCTTGATCTGAAACTTAGGGAAGTTTTTGTAGGTGGCACTTTTAAAGGAATTATTTGTAAGGTGTAGAGCCAGGACTTCACTACTGTAACTTATATCTCTCCAAAGCAGGTTTCTGTTTATTGTCTCCTTTATCCCTTCCTCCCCCACCCCAAAAGGAAGAGACTTCTCCCGTCCCAGCCCCCTCTGTTGAGTATCTTTTAAACATCTGGAAAGTTTACCATTCTCCTGTATAGGGTGTGAAAAGATATGCACACACGTATAGATTTCACCGTGAAAATGCTGTCTGGGTGAATCTGAGTTTTGCTTCCAAACGGATTCACAATTCCATTTTATGAAGTGGAATTTTAATATATATGTAGCTTAAAAAGAAAAGGCCGTCTTGAAAACTGTGGTTCATTTCAAGGTGAAGCTAGGTCTTATTCTCCAGGTGGAACCAACTGTGAAAAGTCATACTAAACAGGAGCAAAAAGTTTCTAGTCCATAAGCTTTGAGGTTGGAGTGTGTGGAGATTATTATGTTGCACTTTGAGGTATGGATAAATGTGTGATTTGCTTGTGAAAGTTTAGTTTCTCTTTTCCTTTCAATCCAGAGCTGGGTATGAGTCAGTTCTTCTGTGTGTGCCTTATTGGGGAAAAAGTAAAGTATCTTTTTTTAAGGGGATAGGTAGGCTAAATAAAATGCAAAGGGTAGCAAAGCCTGTTTTACCAACATGCTAAATTACTGTAAAACAATTATCTAATCTAGCCTGGAGCCTTTCTTTCTTTCTTTTTTTGTTCAGATGTCCTAAAGGAGTCTTTCTCTCCCTCTCTCCCTCCCTCCCTCTCTCTCTCTCTATATATATTTCTAATAAAACTTTGCAAATTAGTAAAAAAAGTTCATTTGTTAAAAAAAAGTAAGATTGTAGGTAGCTTTAACAGGAAATAGAAGAACAGACCTGCTCTATCAAAACATCCCGTCAAAATGACTTTGTTTCATATTTGATTTAATTGTCTCTCTCCTGACAGGCACATTTATCAATAGCCTAATGGTCAATCCGGTGTTGGCAGAGTGAATGCTTTCATTCTTTCTCCCACATTCGGTTTGCCTTGATCAAAATAATGTCTTCGGTTGATGGTCCTACGGGTTGCTGGAGAGCAGACATGGAAAAACTCTGCTTATTTAGGGTAGGGGAAGTACAGCTGCCACTGGGAAGCACAAATGGGCGTGAAGTTAATGGCGCTCACTAATGTGTTAATATACCACAAACTATGTCTGTACACAAGAACAGAGATATACCCACCCACACCTATATTTGATTTCACAGCTGCAAGTTATAAGATTCATGGCTGCTCTTAGGGTGCATTTGGAGGGGTGGCAAATTTACTGCTTTGTAATGATAGAGCAAATAATGTGTGTGTGTGTGTGTGTGTAGGGGTTTACATGCGTTGGAGAGAAAGCACACACATTTACCGCTTCGTAGCAATAGAGCAAATAATGTGTGCATGGATGGGTTTACACGTGTTGGACGGAAAGCCCGCGCACACATACACACAAATTCACGTTGATTCATCTTTCAGGTAATTCAGCCTTCCAGCAAGCTTGAAAAATATTCTTGGAAATATCTACCCATCTACCTACCCTGTTTTCTGTCTCTTTCACTCTCTTTCTCTCTTCCTCCTCCTCCAAACGGAAAGGTCCGCTCAGCCATAAAAAAAAAATAAAAGAAGCAAAGTTGTTTTGCTAGCTTCATTAGTGTTCACCTAATTAGCTGTAAACCTGATGGATTCCTGACAGCTTTAATGATTGGAGATGACAAGCTCCACGCAGTGTCATCCAGCGGAATTAGGTTTGGAACTAGTTTGATGTAATCAAGTTGATATTACACAGTCCTGGTTGCCTTTAGTTGTGCATTAACTCAATTTTCTGCTGCAGGTGACAAATGGGTTTTGGTACCTGGATAATCATGTCATAGGAATTAGGGCCCTCATAATGGTCTGGAGGAGAATAACAACAACAAAGCACTCCTGGCTGCACGGAGAGCTTGCTGTGCATAGCACAGGCAGGTGTGCAAATTCTTTGTGTTTTTTGGCTCAGAGGGTTCACGCCACAAGAGAGAAGGCTGAATCTGTCCCACGGACTCATGAATCAGTGAAAAGGACATGGCGGATTTGTTGACTTTAGGTCTTAGGTTAAGTGGCACAGACAGACTGGTAGATAAGGAGGAGTTAAGAAAAGCTCGTAGGAGTGCACTGTGCATTTGGGAAGTTAGGCTAAAAGATGGTGCACATATAGAGAAGGTGCAGAAAAACAGGTTTCTGTTTAGGAAAGACGAGGTTCTTATATGAATCGATGAGAATCAAGATAATCAGCTTGAAATGTTCATGTATTTAAATGCTTAAAATATAAAACGCTATCATTTCAGGTGCTGGAGGGGGGAAGATGTGGCTGTAATCATATTTTGGGGAGTTAAGAGAATGAATGATGTCGCTGCCTCCAAGATGTAACTTGGAGAAGAGGCCTGCTTTTGCCCTGTTAAGGGGCACCCTGGTTTTGATTCTTTTCCAGGGATTTTGGGGGAAAGGTGCTGAGATTAAAAGAGCCAAGGTATGAATCTAGACACACACAATGGAGAGAGCCCACCTGAGGCTTAAAAAGATGGAAAATAATGTTTGATGCTTGGCAAAACACTTGGGTGGAACCCTGAATGAGGAAGTCCTTGGACAGCTACTGTCTCTGGCTTGCACTGTTCCATGGGTTGAGGTGTCTTCTCCAGAATTGTGTGCGTGGTGTTGTATGGGTGTGTGTTTAGTAAAACATTGAAAGTGACTTTTTAACTTCAGGCACAGAAGGTGGAGAAATGGGATGTTTATTTGTTTTTGTTTTTTTTGTCTCCCTCTCTGTTTCCTTCTGTTGTATTTTGGTTTTTAACCGTCTTGAACTACTTTGTTGATCTTACATCCCAGTGTAGCTGGCAACTTTTCAGAGGCGCAAAGTGGGATATGAATGAATGTAACGTTTCTAATTTTCCGTCTTCATTTCCAGCAGTTCAGGCAACTGTAATTCGCCTGAGCTTGTATTTTATCAGTAGCTTTTTGCCAGTGATTTCAAGCAGCAAAAGATAAGAAGCAAAACAATTTGTGTTCTTTTAATTTTGGATCCTTTCCTTTGCAGCCTGACCTGCTATCTCTCCTTCCTTCCTTCCTTCCTTCCTTCCCAGATTCTTCCCAGCAGAAAGCTGACAAAATGATTAGTTATGGTTGCCCTTTGCTTATTCCACTCCTCCCTCACCACTGTAAAGTATTAGGAACAATTACAAACAAAAAGAAAAAAAAATGGTAGCAGGCATGGAGTGATTTGTAGCTCTCCTTAAAGCAATCCTAATTCTACCCAAAAAGCTTGCTGGAAAAGAGAATTTTCCGGAATCAGCTGACACGACTCCTATTAGCTTGACAGCTGTCAATTACCTCTTCAGTGTTCTCCTGGGCCACTAGTTTATTGTGTGCTGTTGATGTTGTCATTTTCATCTCCGTTTTGCCTTGAGCGCTGTGATGAGCTGGAGTGAAATAGTCAATAACTGATGTATCAGCAGTTATTTCTTAACATTGCCTCACGAGTCTGCATTTTGCTCCCCCCCCTTTTTTTAAAAAAAAACCTATACTAAAGATTGTTTTGTAAAGTGATTAGAATGAATTGTGACTGCTGCAGGGTTATGGGGAATGCAGCCTATTGCTATGTGCGATGTGAGGTAGCAAGATTATCTTCAGTTTTCCCTGTTTGTCAAGGCTGCTTCTGTGATCAGGGAGAACGCTTGAAAAGGAAGACGCTGTTTGTGGGCTCAAGATCCCTTTCAGAGCAACGCAGATTGGGGAGGGCGTCAGCTTGCACTGGTGTGTGTACAAACGTGTTAGTAAAAGGGTGAATAAAAAAGAAATTATTCGCACCTTGGACGGAGACAGAGAACCTATCCTGTGTACTCCAAACTGTGGCTATCCCTCCCGTTGCTTTACGCCCAGGCCATTTAGAAGGCAATCTGTCTGCAGATTTTATTTTATAGTTCAAATGGCTCTCCAAATTCTTAATGTTAGGCAGAAATTTGCCACCATCTCTCTTTGCAATATTACCATGAATTAGGCGCATGTGCTCAGAAACCGTGGCTGCAAAAAAATCACATCATCTTAACATGATTTTCAAAATCATTAGGTATTTGATATAAAAACAACCACTTCCAATATTACATTCTTGGAATCCTTTTCATTTTTTCAGCGACACTCCCAAATTATGGTTTATCGGTTGAAATGGTTTTTTTTAAAGAAGAATCAGAAGGCGAATGCAATATATGGCATTTAATAATAATAGTGATATAGACTGGTTCATCTAGACAGATAATATGCAGTTGTAATTAGAGGGGATAGACAGGCATTCATTTTTAAATTCTTTGACACATGCATAAAATTGTCATCTTATCTTATTCTATGACTATTTTATGTTAGCTTGATAAAGTGTCCTGATACATGCACTTAAATGTCTCTAAGCCTTTCTTTCTTTTTTAAAACCCAGACAGATTAATTCTAGTTTCCAGCATTTGCAGACTCATTAAATTAATTTCCTAAATCTGACTAAACAGAGAATGTCTTGTATTTCAATAACACATAACATGAGGAAGGGAACACATCATTTGATTACGCTGTTTCTTGTTTTAAAAGGTTTTTTTAAAAAATATTTAGAAAGAAAAAGTAATGGCTTGAATGCATTTATAAGGCTATGAATTATAATTTGGATAAATCTTGAGGAAAACATGATGATGATTTATCTCAAAAATAAAAATCCAAAGTTAAGGCCTTCCTTCCTTCCTTCCTTCCTTCCTTCCTTCCTTCCTTCCTTCCTTCCTTCCTTCCTTCTTTCCTTCCTTCCTTCCTTCCTTCCTTCCTTCCACCAGCCACTGAGATTAACATGTAAGGGCAAAAATAATCAAGAGACTTCTGAGTATTTGCCAGTTTTCTAGCACCACGTAAGTTTCATTACAAATAATGGACTTTACAAAATAATTTAGTCTTTGATGTTTTCAGGTGTCTTCTTAACTGATCACTGCTCTTTTCTTTGGGTCTACAGCAATGTATTTTAGATGTTTAGTTTCTTGGGTAGAGTCTGTCATATTTCCCAGTTCAACTTTCAGCCAGTAAAAATCTAGCTGAACTTCTTAGAACAATGCTATTTTTTTCCTTTTTAAAAAAATCCACTTATGGTGCTCAGATTGAAGAGGTCAAAAGGGCACCTGCATAGCTTGTATTGGAGAATTGGGAAGGCAGGTGGAAAGTCTCGTCCGAACTCTGCATCCGCATAATATGTTTTGTTAAGGGAAAAAAAAAGATATTGTTCTACATTTTAAGATGCCTGGGATGCATTAATATTCATTTTCATTTATTTCATTTTCGTCATTACACTGGGTCCAATATCCCACCCTCTCGTGTGCTCTTTGTAGAATTCAGGTTGCAGAAAACAGGCCATTTTTAATGAACAATTTAATGTAAATGGCATCTGAATTTAAATTAATATTAATGAAGCTTTGAGTGAATTTATTTTGCATACACAAAGAATTGTGACTCTTTCACCCATCTACTCTTGTGTCTGTATTTAGAAGCACATTTTGATAGAAAGACAGTTAGCTCCCCCCCCCCTTTTTAAAATCTCTTACTCTATTGTTTTTAGTGCATGATTACAAATGTTCTGTAAATGTTTTCATACCTTTGTCTTCTTCTTAGAAAAGCATTAGGCAGAACATCCCTTTGCAAACCTGGGCATTGTTTGTTTGTTTGTTTTTTAATCTCCATTTTTAGTAACTCTCGTGGCTCTTTCTTGTTCTAATTTTGATTTTAGCTCTGCCTTGAAGCTTTAAAAGATTGTTTTGAATATTAGTTAGCGGAGTGTAGATGTTTCCTCCTTATCTAATACATTATGTATCCTGGGATGATAGGAGGTTTCATAATTAATTCTGTTAAATATAATTGCTGTAATCACTTTGATGCTACACATAATAAAATTGAATGTGGTAAGCCTGTGAAAAAAAATATAAACACTTTTAACAAGTGTTTAACAAAAAAATATAAACACTTTTGAATCAAGGTCATAAATGCATTTACCCAGGTGCCGTCTGAATTTTGTTTGCCTTTCCTTAGTCAATGCAACAACCTTTTATCGTCTTCACGGGCTCCTTGCAAACAAGTGGATATTTCTAAAAATGAAGATAAAATGAAGGCTGGCCTTGCAGAGGATAGGACAGTACCAACTGAATGAGCACTTGAGTTGTGGAAATGGAATCTGTGTTGTGTCTGGGAGTGAAGCATGATGGGAAATTCATAGATACTCTTCATTTCTCTCCTAAGCCCTTCCCACATCCTAGATTTAGTTAAAAAGAGATGATGGCACCCCAGACAAACAAGAAATGCATGTTAATGTGCTCTTTTAACTCCCTTCTGCTTTTTAATGAGGAGCGGTGGATATTTCTTTGGAAATACCGTTGTCCACAAGAAGGAAATAAAAACACGTATAAGACAGGACGTACATGAAGATCCTGGATTCTGAGCGAAAGATGTTTAATGAGTCCATTGTTCTTAATTAGTTGCACACCATGCTTAACACTGCAAAGGTCACTTGATTTTACGATCTCCCCTCAAATGCGACTTTGTAAGTTTCTCTTCAATTTATATTTTACGGCCTCGTGTTTTCCCGAGGAGGGAGGTGAGTCATGGAAAAGAGGGCCGGTCTACCAGTTGTAGGGCGAAGGGTTAGGCCCAACACAGGATGTATGGATGTCTTTGGGCAGGCTGGGTGAATTTAACTTCTGAAAGCTGAGCAAACAAAATCCTGGCCATCCTGTTAGCAAATTGTTCTCAAGCAAAGGACAGGGGACCAGGGTTTGGGTTTTTTTTTTTTTTTGAAGTATCTCTGGGCTTTGTGCTCGTGAGTCCTTTCCTTGCTAGGTCAACCTTGCTGCCTAAGGGCCAAATCTCAGCAGGCGTCTCCGGCACGCTTGGCGAGAGCAGCTGAGACTGGCAGCCATCACTCATGCCTCTGTGACACCGAGTCTGTTTTTGATGGCAGGGAATGATAAAAAGGCCTGGAACTATAGAGCCCCTGTAATCAGGGCCAGCGCTGATATCCGTTTCAACTTTGACAGCTTCTTCCTTTTCTATTTTCACCGCCAAGACTGTCTCAACTCTCCCGCCCCCCCCCCCTCTTTTTTTGACTCCCTTTTCTTTCTTTCTTGTTTCATGTACTTGATCATTCTCAGATGCTGGGAATGAGTCTGTTTCTTTCTTTTCCTTCTTCTTTCCCACCGGAATGGGAGGGGAACCCTTTTGGGGCTGGGCAGGTGTGAGAAGGAATGAGAATATATATATATATATATATATGTGTGTGTGTGTGTGTGTGTGTGTGTGTGTGTGTGTGTGTATGGCATTCAGCTTTGTTCGGGTATTTTCCCACGTCATTATAGTTGTGCTTTTAAAGTTGTAGCAACGTTTCGGCAGAATCTTATCTGCCATCATCAGGCTTCTGTATTGTGTTCGTCTGTGAGTCAGACTTTTACAGTGGTTTCATGTATGTAAGTATGTATGTATAGTATGTATGTATGGTATTCAGCTTTGTTCGGGTATTTTCCCACGTCATTATAGTTGTGCTTTTAAAGTTGTAGCAACGTTTCGGCAGAAACGTTGTGCTTTTAAAGTTGCTACAACTTTAAAAGCACAACTATAATGACGTGGGAAAATACCCGAACAAAGCTAAATACCATACATGTAAGTACCCGCGAAAACTTAAGAAAACATATATATGTATGTATGTATGTATGTATGTATGTATGTATGTATATATATATATATATATATGTGTGTGTGTGTGTGTGTGTGTGTGTGTGTGTATGCATGTATGTATGTATGTATGTATGTATACACACACACACACACACACACATTGCTGTGAGCCTGTTGCTAATTAATGTTCCTCCATAAGATTCTGTCGGAGTTGAGTAATGTTTTTGATCTTTATGCCTGATAACTGCATACTTAATGAGATTTCAAAGCTGTGAGTGCAGCTCGTACAATTATTGACAGATGCCTTTTCTTTGCCATTGGGTTCAGCATCATAAATCCTCTTGCGGTAATGAGGTTCAGAAGTGCCACCCTGCCAGTGAGCTAATGAAAGGAGGGGAGGGAGGGAAGGGAAGGGAAGAGGAAAGGAGGGGAGGGAAGGAGGGAGGGTGGGTGGGTGGGTGGGTGGGAGAGAAGCGAACGTGTGCCTGACACATTTTTTCCCTTTTAAAATTTACTATGCTGGTGTCAAGCTGTGGGACAATTACTTCAAACATGCTAATTTTTATCTTGCTTTCAATGTCAGGCTTGCTTGTGGTCTCTGCATTGCACTCTCTCCCCGCGTAGCCCCTTTTCCTTCCTCTGTTCCCCCCCCCTCCCCCGTTGCCGTTCCCTAATAATAAATAAAAATCACATTTAACATTTTTTAGCATGGATCATAACTGCCAAGGACTTTGATAGATGCATGTTCTTTAAGCTCTTTCTCTCTCTCTCCTTTTACTTTTTGGGAGGAGGGTTCAGTTCCCCATCAGCAATTGGACTTCCGTTCCCCCCTCTCTCTCTCTCTCTCTCTCTCTCTCTCTCTCCTCCCTCTCTCTTTCTCTTCTCTCTCTCTCTGTGTGGGGGGAGGGATAGCATGGAGAGGATATTTTTTTTGTGTGTGTGTAAAAGCAAAACAAAACAACCAAACCCTTGTGGGAAGAGGAAGGGAATGCACAAACTCCATGGGCCTCTTGTCAGTTTGTCCTCCCCCGGACCACTTGAAACATCGTAGATTTCATTTTAGACTTGAGGAACGAAATCCTGGTGGAGAAGCCTTGTGCTGTGCCAAAGACTCGATTTCCGTTTCAGCAGAGCTATATATCACTGACCCACCCTTCCCTTGTGACAGAATGACAGGTGTCATTTATCAAACGCAGCCTGCCAAACAGCAGGGAGGGGTGTGGGTTTCGGGAAAAGGAGAGGGGGGGGAGCCGGATGCTGAAGTCCCAGGGAATTCTTGGGGAGGGTGACTAACTCCTTTCAGAGCTGCTTTCTCAGAACCGGGAGGCCTGGAGAACAGGTAGATGCTCTCTCTTGGACCAAAATAAGGAGCCTTGATGGGTCGGCCTGCTTAGTTCTAAGCTTGAGGTCAACTTCTAACCACTCCTCTCTCTCTCTCTCTCTTTTGGAGACGGGAAGGGGTGACTTCTTGGTGAAAGGAGAAAGGGTATCATTGACAGCTATCGTTCAAAGAGCTGGAGGTTGTGTAAATGAATCCAGGCAAGTTCTGTGTCACTTGGTTCAGACATACATGATTTGAAGATGGATGTTCTTTAGAAAAAGATTGATGGTGGGTAAGCAAGAGTGTGGCGCCATTTATCATTTTGAATATTATTTAGACTTACCGCAGAAAGCTGTAACTTGAGAGTCAGAGGAGCTGGGGCACCAAGAGGTCTAAATGTCCACATTTTTGATGGATGGACTTTCCTCCCCCCCCCAGCCCCTCCATCTCCCCCTTCTCCGCTCAGCTGCACTTTTTCTCTTATTGTTTGTTACCAGATACCACCAGTCGATTGTTGAACAGGAGTCCTTAATCTTGTTTTTAAGGGACCAGACAATTTGTAGGTATGGAAAACAAAGGGCTCATGATAAGGATCTCGGATCATAATAGTTAGGTAAACAGGTAAAGAATAGAAGCAGAGTCACCGCTTGTGTGATTTTGTACTTGGTGAACTGTGAAGTGGAGAGAAATCTCTCTGAGCAAGGGTTCTGAAAGAGCCCTTCAAGAAAAACCCAACCATGTTTGAGTAGAACGAATGAAATTTCTCCCGAATGGCCTGGAAAACAGAGGGAGCCTACAAAAGTGAAGGTTAGCTTAGTAACAGGGAAATCACTCTTTGCCAACGTAAATTTCTGTTGTATGTCAAAACATTTGAGCACAAACCAGAATGGAATGCCAAATAAGCCTCCATTTTGAAATCTAGTGTTAAAAACATCAACCGATTGTACTTAAGCTTTGTCGAGTTTAATGTCCACTCAAACCTGGATCTTCTTGTGATTATCTCAAGTAAGGTCATATTTTTGGCGCTGTTCGTGGGATACTCTATTCCCCAAAAAAAAAAACACCCCAGCCCATTACCATTTTCAGGAAGAGTGAACTCTTAAAACCTGGGAGAATTCTGGGTTCGGGCTTACAATGGTAGTTGTTAGAACCATATATTGTATTAGAAACATATCGTATTTATAATTACAATGTATTCAGAATGGAAGCAGTGCAGTCATGTATGCTACCAGAATTAAGAAATCGGTTAAGTATGAAGTAGCCATTTCATCAGATTTGTCTCTCTGAGCGGCCTTCCCTGATGTGGTATCCATCAGATGTGATAGGATGGGATTGCAGCTCTTAACGTTTCCAATAGAAAGCTGCAATTTCAAGAAATCGAGTTCTAACCCAATACAATCAGTGATTCTTCAGGGTTGTAGGCAAAACCAGAGACCTTTCATCATCTGGTACATGGGATTGCATGCAAACTGCTTGCTCTGCTCCTCATCTAGACTTATCAGGAAAAAGATATCCGGGATCGGCTTACATGTGTTACCATGTAAATTTCCATGCGGTGTATTTTCATGGATGATGACCTTATGGAATGGTCCCCAAAACTCCTGGATTGTTTGAATACGCTATAGGCAAACACTTACCTAAAGTTAACTGAATTATTGGCTTGCTTAATTGGTTTAACATGACACAGTGAACCCTAAGTTGACTACAGAAGCGAAAACATTTTTTTATTTTTTATTTGGGGTTAGTGTGTGGTTCAGCTGGTAATGTGGGTTTATTTTTATCGTGTTGAAATCTGCCTCCTTGGGCAGCATCTTTTTTCTGGGATGGATTGACTTCCTGCATTGTTAACAACCTTGATGTAATCCTTCCAGAAAAGTGAGTGTTCTTTTCCTAGGAATTCCAAATTGTAGGAATTTTGCATTTATAGAATACCCGAGTAAACAAATGATTGTGACTCAACCAGTCCTGTAAATAGCTTGAGAATTAGACTCCTTAATCTGTATAAATTTCCTGTATCAGCTTTTAGATTCCCGTGTATGAAATTTCAGGCTTGAACAACAACAACAAAAAAGAACAATTAGTAAATCAAGTAAGGTTTCTAGTACAGCGGCTTGTTTTCCAGGAATCACCATTTTGCATATCTAGTGCAAAAATGGCACCGAGTCATATGGATTTTTTTTTAAAAAAACCCTCCAATGACTACAGATCGGTCATTTTCAGTTTCAGTTTATCTCTTTTCCTGAATTCCTGCGTTCTGTTTTGTTACTCCAAAGAATGTATTCTAAAGCTAACTCTAAAACCTGCATGATTTTGTGCTGACTTTCCCCAAAATTAACTATTCGTTTTCCATTTGGCTTAATGCAGTGCATTTTTGTATTCACTCAGGTGATACAGGGCCTTTGTACAGAGTGAATTTCAAAGGAGAATCAAGGTGCAGTTTGTTTACAGATGTGAAACACAAAATGAAACAAGTCTGCATTCTCACTTCTTACCCATCAAATAGGCTTTCCAGAGAGAAAATCCATTGATTTGTGCTGTCTTCAGGCAGATACAGGCATATAAATCCATAGATCCAAGCAGTATATGTCATTGGCAGAGGCTAAGTGCAAACAGCATGAATTGGCTCCGTGTCTCTGCAGATTAAACAACCCCAGAAGATTCAAAAAAGATTGTGGGGCACAGAATCAAAGACGGTATTGCTATCTTCTAGGAGTATCCTTCTTTCACCAAAAGTTTGTGTGCTAAATTTACTTGGGATATTTTGGTGGGGTCATTCCTTCATCTTACGGATGCTAGAGAAATGAATGAAAAGTTGAATATCAATGGAGATTCTCAATCATCCAGGTCATGGTTGTCCTAAAGGTGCTTCTTCTAAAAGGCAACTGGAATATGTTGGAGAAAGTCAAGTTGCCTTTTGGAAAAAGAACACCTTCGGGAATCAGAAGTTGGTTGATAGAAGAAAGTGAACTAGAAAAGGTGTGAAGATATCTAACTTTGCAACCAGGCAGAGATTGTAGCCCATGCTATCACTTCTCATATCCTCTACCTGCCATGCCATGTGTGAATTGAGTTCATCACACAGACCTGCTGAAGGTGCGCTGCATGTTAGAATCGGTGAAGACATCTCTCTTGCTTTTTCACTCATAAGATGAATATATATTCCTTCCGAAAATTTGGTGTCCTCCAGATAGCTTTGGGACTGCAACTACCATCATTTCTGATCAAATGGGTGTAAAGAGGTGGAATAATTCAAATAGCTCAATTCTTATTAAATGCCAGTTGAACTTTTGATTGGGAAAATCCTCCAGAAACCTGGAAGAAAGGGATGAGTGGAGCAACATGCCCATAAGCTGAATTCCCAGTGTGTGTTTGTGTGAATCTGTGGGCAAGGGACAAGGGAGGGAGGGACAAATAATGACACGTATGTCGTTAGGTGTTTGCACAAATGGTATGACATAGTTGTAATGGAGGCCTTGCCTATTTGTACCTTTTTTCAATAATCTCGTGGATATTATAGCAACTTGTTACAGACGTAATCTTGTATCTTGATGAGTACGTATATTGATATATAAGTAAGCAATGCCGGGAGCTGCTATGCATATTATTTATATTCTAATAATATAACACCATACCTTGGGAATGAATTATGTCATTTCTCTAAACAAGGCAATGTTAAGATTTATTAATTAATGACCTAAGATCATTCTATCACAGAAAGGAAGCTGATATGTGCTTCAGGCTCAAACCAGCACATCTGGATCCTTAGAGAAACCTGAAAATGGGACACTTTTTCATTTGTTTATAACACATTTCGACCTACACAGTCTCATATGAGCAGTTCTCTGTCTTTAACGGAGAAGAAAGGGATATTTACTATTTGTTAGGAGATATAAAGTAGAACCTTCAGCTGCTGAGGGTATCAATATTGTCAAGGTAATTTCTGGTGGGTACTCTCCAGATACGGGGGACTTCAACTCTTAGAATTTCCTACCAGTCTGATGATTGCTAAGAATGTAGACTGTTGAACATCATGTGTCTGAACTGGCAAAGTTTAGTCTAAACCAAGATCAGAAAATTATAAATATGACTCTTTCTTCTACTTCTTCATCCTTTCATCTATCTCTTAACACCAGGTCTATACATGTGAGGAAATGGGTTTTCTTTTTTATTCTCTTTTTTCCTTGCTTGAGTCAACCATAGGTGGAAGGAAGATTGGGTAGACTTGAGAAGCATGAAACGTAAAGAAAGGCTATCACACAAGCAAGAGAGAGAGCGGTGGATTTGTGTATACTAGAATTCAAATAGTAAATAAAATATTTACTTACTGGAAATTCCCCCAGACCTTTCCAGTGGGGCTTCATCTTTATATGTTGATGAGTGAAATCTGCTAAATGTCAGCATCATGCATGAATGTTAATAAGCCCCATGACTGAGAAGCACCTGAAAAGTACATCATGCTTTTCAATCATGAAGTTCTACTTGGGCAATCACAGCTATCAAATGAGAACGAGGAATACTGCATGGAAGCTAAAAGAATTTCTGTTCTCAAGCAGTTTTCTCCTCAAAATTTTTCCTTCAGATTTTCTTTTTTCAGTAGGAATTGCTTGAACTTCCTGCTTTACACATTTAACAGGGGCCTATTTTTTTTTTAAAAAAAAACCCTCGTTAATTCTTTTTACATTACTTATATATTCTTATAAGCACTCACACCCTTGTTTAGAACTGACCAATTTATAAGTGGAATAAATAAATAATATTTAATCAGATGCTTCAGCCATGCAGAAGCAACTTCTATACTAAGGCTGCATTATTACTGTTTTTTTTTTTTTAAAAAAAACACATTTTATCTATGAAGACTACCAGGGAGATGGTTGATAGTGCAGTGTATTGGAATGAGGCTGAAATAGTTCTAAACTTTAGCCACTACAGTTTGACAATGCAATGTGGAGATATTTGAATGGGTATCCTAAAGGCCTGATGAGGCTCCAGATTATCCTGTCTTGTCTTAAGTTTTTCTTCTATTTTTTTTTTTGGTAGTCAGGTACAAAAAACAGGTGTGGCTAAGGTGCTTGGATTGGAATTTTAAATTCCATTTAAGGTAGCTGTGCTATTTCATTTCCTCCACAAATGTGTTTTGCTACATCTTTTCTGGCTTCTTGTGCAAAGGAAGTGTGTATGTGAACGTGTGTGTATGAGAAAGAGAGATGAAATATTTGAGTTTAACAGGGGAAGAAGGAATCTTGCACAACATAGGAGGAGAAGAGAAAATAGTCATATATCTATGCGTTTCAGAATGTCTTGTCATTAGCAAATACTGTAGTCCCTTTATTTTCATCTGCCCTGTGGCTTAAAATCACAACTTTTGGCACACATTTCTTGTCATTCCTGTGGCTGCCTGGATCTGATAAAAATAGTTCTTCTTCACACACACACACACACACATATATATATATATATATATATATATATATATATATATATATATATATATATATATATTTAAGTTTTATGGGTATTACATGTATGGCATTGAGCTTTGTTCGGTATTTTCCACGTCATTGTAGTTGTGCTTTTAAAGTTGTAGCAGCGTTTCAGCAGAATCTCATCTGCCATCATCAGGCTTCTGTATAGTGTTTGTCTATACAGAAGCCTGATGATGGCAGATGAGATTCTGCCAAAACATTGCTACAACTTTAAAAGCACAACTATAATGACGTGGGAAAATACATGAACAAAGCTGAATACCATACATATAAATACCCGTGAAAAGTTAAGAAAATATATCTATATATATTTATATATTTGAGGGAGGGGTCATCATCTTTTCCTCTTTTATAGTCAAAGTCATGTTATTGAACAATGTCCTCAGACAAATCTCTCTTTCCCCTGCGTCGCCATGTTTATAGCAATGCAGTCCTCAAAAACTTCTAAGATTTGTGGTACATGTAATAGGGATTATATATTATTATATTGTGTGCTCGTCTCAACATCTGGTTCACCTAGAAAGATTTTGATTTATCAAGAGAAGGCATCAGACCTACCTTGGTGAACACCTGCCTTGTAGTCTCTCTTTTGTTAGGGTAGATAATACAACAATTCAGAGATTGTCCTATCCTGTGTGTGTGTGAACTTCTGTTGCAAGCCACTCTCCAACAGGGACATGGATTGAATCCAGGAAAAGCAGAACTTGTGAATTGAAGAGAGGGAAAAGGTGGAATGGCGAATTCCTGGGCTTAATGGAAGACATGAAATCAAAGTGTATTCCATCATACTTTACAAACATTTTTTTTAAAACAAAGAAAGGTTGCTTTGTGCCAAAGAGAGACCCCCATCCTTCTCTTGCCAGCTGCATCCTCCACCTGTACATTGGTCCGTGCTCCCTCCAAAAACCTGTGGGAGGAGAGACGGAGAAACTTTGAAGGCCTCCCCCTGGATTGGCAGGTAATTGAAAGAACACGGCGCAAATAGCTGCAACAATTGTAAACACACCTTGATACAAATGGCATCACCGCCAGCTCCCCTGATTAGAAAACTTTTGCTATTTATAGATGCCATATTCAAACCAGGTGTAATTGGCTAGGAACTGAGCACACGCATGGGAAGAAACCTGGTTTTGTGCATATGCGTAGTTTTTTGTCGCTTTTTATTCTTATCCCTCTTCTCTTCCTTCCCCCCCACCGTCCCCCCCCCCCAGTTTTATAGCTGGAGACATGATTTATTGCAGCCATCCATCTTTGCGGCTCATCCATCACATGCTGGTTGCTAGGCAGTGGTGGCAGCAGCTGTTTGCTTTGAATCAGACAGAAAAGTTGTCAATCATCAAAGGCAGGTGAATAGCATTAGAAACACGCTATTGTCAGACGGAATAATTAATCAAAGAGAGAAAAGATAATTAAAAAGATATGACCCTTGCAAGTACTTGCTCTGGATTGCCTGGAAAAAAAAAAGAGAGAGAGAGAAAGAGAGGGAGAAAAGAAGAAAAGAGCTGGGGTTTTGCTCGACACTTAGGCAGCCGAGAACTGATAAAATATGCACTCTTCAGCACATAGTTTTTAATTAATTGAAAAAGGTTCAACATTCAAAGACGATGCCGGAGAGAACTCTGATTACCAGAAGAAGTAATATTTATTGTTTGCCTGAAAGGCCTGACATGGACTTCTAACTTTCTGTCATATATCTTCTCTCGGCTTCCACTCTACGGCTGTTTCTGGGCTCGCTATCTTCCCGAGCAGCAAACTTGAGAGGGCAAGAGGGAGATCAGCAGGAAGCTTTGCAGGAAACTCCTGGAGTTTGTGGCTCAGAGTTGCAAAACGTTCCCACCTTTGTCATCTCCGTCTCAATCGCATTTCTTGGGGCAGCTTCCTGGGGGTCTGTTTGCTCTGTTATCCTACCATATCTGTTGGATTGGGGCTTTGAGAAGGAGGGAGGGAGGGAGGAGAGGGATCCTGCCAATGGCTCCAACTGAAAATAAACTTAGCTGTTTGCAAAACGAATCCAATATCTGCCTACCTTATGGCAGGCATTAAGTAGCCAACGGCCATCACTCATTAAAATTAGCTTAGCCCAAGGCATGGGGATCGTGCAGGAGAGAGGTGAGCGGTGTAGCCCTTCTGATCATGCTGCAAATTGCGTTGCTTGCTTCAGTCGTGTGAGGTTTATAACTTGTATGGGGCACAGCAACACAAGGGCTGTGGTCAGACATTACAATGGCCCGAAGGCAGTTTGTAAGCTTTTAGCTCGGCTCAGGATACGAAGTTAGCCAGTGGTGGTTTGTTTAACTAACTGCTGTAATGCAAAGTATGGTTTGGTGTGAAGCATTCACACAGCCAGTTGTGGCTCAAGAAATCATAGTTATATCATAATATATCAAAGTAGGATTGAACAATGAACTCAGACACATTCCCTATTTGTGTGTGTGTATGTGTGTGCGTGCTCGCACATGTGTGTGTGTGTATTTATACATACATACTTACAAGGAAAAAAATCAACATTGCTGTTATTTTGGGTTTTTGCCCCAAACCATCATTTTACGCATATAGCAACAGTCAAAGAAAGACATTTGTACGAATACCCAAGTTTCTTTTTGAGCTCATTTTGTATAATCCTTTTCTAATACACATACTTTTGCAAAGTTATTTTTTTTTAAAAAAATATTTTTGTGCAGACATTCACATAATCTGCATATTTTAGTTAGTGATTTCCTTAGCGAAGGCATTTCATGAATTACAAAATGCTGAAAATTATGGACATCTGTGCTTGGCTCCTTTTCTGGTTTATGTTTGACAGGCAAGAATTGAGTAACCTTCTATTAAAAAGTTGCTGTGTATATAGTTAGCATTGCAATCAAGAGGTAGATTATCAAGTTGGCACTGGAGGAATACATGAAAAGAGAGAAATACATAAATGTTAGAAACCCCATTTTTAAAGTCTTAACCCACATCATATTAGTTACAGTGGAGGTATAGTTACCAGTTTTCAGCTTTTTGAGAGGTACACAACATTAAATATATTGAATATAATACTTAGAGAAAAAGGGTGTGTTTTAATGGTGGTATAGTACTCCACTATTGATTGCTAAAATGGATTATTCATTTTCAAGAAATTGCTGAAAATGGAATGAGGAAATTGGAGCAGATAGGAGCAATTTTGGTGGGAATGCTGTAAAACTCAACAATTCTGGGAAAGAAATTTGTATGAAAGAAACTTGCATTTTAACTGAGGATATTCCTATTAAACTTCACTAAATTGCATTGTATATCCTTTCAAAGTACTGTATATTGAATTGGCAGAATTGATATCTGTTGCAAAAATACTATATGTATTGAACTGGAAAATACTATATGTATTGTACTTGCAAAAATACTATATGTATTGTACTGTATTGTACTGGAAAAATGTTTTGTACCATTCAGGGGAAGAAAGACTAAACAATAACAAACTATAAAAATATGCTTTAATGTCTAGACTTAACTTCTAATCTTGAAAGCAAATGTGATGTAGATTTCAACTTCAGCTGGATACCATTCTTAAGTTACAATTTTAAAATGTGGCACCCCAAATATGGGTTAATCCATCCATAGAATTTTATGAGATACTTAAATAAGAATAGATTTTTAATCGGGTAATCGAGACCGAATTTCTTATAATCTATAGTTCCATTTGTGATCTGTATTGCCATGGCTTTTGATATTTGTTTTTAATTTAAGAATTAGTAATTCTTTTTCCCCTTAACATGATATAAAATATATCGTATATTTCAAAATATATCATATATTTAGATATTTAGATATTTTAGAAAGCTGCAATGTCCATGGCATTTTTTAAATCTCTTTTTCATGATCTGTATTCCATTCTTCCATTTTTTTTCGTATTCCACTTGTTTCTATATTTTCTTCAAAGTGTTCAATGAAACAAAATAAGAAATAAAATAAATGGGAGGGGTCATGTACATTGCTGTTAGTAAATTGTGTAATCGGGTTTTCCAGACTGATAAAGGTTCGCAGACTGTGACATATACACCTAGGTGCAACCTTTTCTACTATCACTGAAAAAGACCCACCTCCTCTTCTGATTACAAGAAGGCTAAAAATAAAATCAGAAAATATTTCTCCTAACTTACTTTTATTGATTGACATGCTGTCAATTCTTGAAGGTGGAACATATTGTTCATTTGCCGGAATTCTTGTGACTCCATCCCCTTCTTCTCAATAAATCTTGTTAAGAAGAACTGGGTGAGAATCATGCTTGGAAGCCATTACAGGTAGTCCTCAACTTGCAATGATTCATTTAGCAACCATTCAAAGTTAAACAGCACTGAAGAAGGTGACTTACGGCCATTTTTCACAGTTACAACCTTTGTAGCATCCCCACGACCATGTGATCAAAACCCAGGTGCTTGGCAATGGGTTCATACTTAAGACCATTGCTGGTTCCAAAGTTTTGTGGATCTTCTGACAAGCAAAGTCAATGGGAAGGCAGATTCCATTAACAACTGGGTTACTGACTTATCAACCATACTGATTCACTTAACAACTGCAGCCAAAAGGTTGTAAAAATGGGGGCAAAACTCACTTAACAAATGTCTCACTTAACAACACAAATGCTGGGCTCAATTGTGGTCCTACTCCGAGGACTACCTGTACTTTCAATTTTAGGGGAGGCGACTAAAAGTGATGCATTGGGTGTGACCTGTTTCCAAGGCAGCTGTTTTTATGTTGGAGGCATCTAAGCTGGTAGATGAGGCTGGTTGATGTGAACAAAATGACATTTTAAAATAGACATTTCACTTAAAATAAAGCAAGGCGAAAATTTTCTCCTGAGGAATTGCTGCAGAAGAAGTTCAGTGGGAAGGTAACTTTCCCTTGGGATCCAACGGAAGCAGATATCTGGAGAGAGGATCAGAATAGAGCTGGAAGAGACCTTAGAGGTCTTCTAGTCCAGCCCCCTGCTCAAACAGGAGATCCTATACCATTTCAAACAAGTGTTACAGAGTACAGCGAAAGATATTTACACATATCTTTCAACCCTCTTCCCACTTGGGTAAGAACACCATCTTCTGTCCATGAGGAGTAATTCCTCTGAAATTGTCACCTCTATCCAATAATTTCTAATCAAAAATCTATAAAATATCAAATGGAATCAAAACTATTAAGGAAACGGTAGTACCGAGTGACGGTATCCATTTCTCCCTAATCTTTACTAGTTTCTCCCCCCTTCCCAGCTGTGCTCCTGCTCTTTGGATCGAATCACCATGGAAAAGATATCTCTATGGAGATTCTCAGACATCCAGGACATAGCTGTCTCAAAGATGCTTTATTTCTGGACTGTTTTTTTTTTCCTTGAGGAAGAAGAAGAAGAAGAAGACAAAGATATTTCATTTCTCACCCAGAAGCTTCATCAACATGAAGTGGATGAAGCTTTTTGGGTGAGAAGCGAAACATGTTCTTCTTTGCTTCCTCAAGGAAAAAAATGGTCATGTTGTCTTTCGAAAAAAAAAGCACCTTTGAGACATGGAAAAGAGAATTACCTCTGGTGAGAGGTCTGAATGATTCATTCCATTAAAATTAGTTTAAAGGCTGCACACATTAAGGGAGGAGTCATATTTGCTTTTGGGACCCGTGTTGACCACTTCTTCCCTGAGTCTGCTTTAAACTTCATTTTCCCTCAGCATTACATGAAGAATCAAGTTAGGTGACTAACATTACAAGTTAGGTGTGGCACCTAACATCGCCTCTTCTCATGTTCTCCTTCTCCTCCCTCCTTCTTCCTCACTCATTCTTCCTCCCTCCTCCCTCCTTCCTTCCTCCCCCTCCTTCTTCCCTCCTTCTTCCTCCCTCCTTCTTCCTCCTTCCTTCTTCCTGCCTCCTTCTTTCTCCCTCCTCCTTCCTCCTCCTCCTCCCTTCCTCCTTCTTCCCCCCTCCTTCCTCTCTCCTTCCTTCTCCTTCCTCCTCCTCTTTCTTCCCTCTTCTTCCTTTTTTGAAGCAGTACAAAGTCACTCTCAAAGTGAGTTGGGCAGCATATAATTTTAACAAACAAACCTGTTGCTGCTATTTCAAGGAATCTGATGGATTCACCCAGGAACAGGTTCAGAGCTAACCTGGTTGGAATTGTGGTGATATAACTAGAATTCCATTCAACTTACTTGACGGTTTGTAAATATTGATGGCATTACCTTATTTTACAATTACCTTCCTCAATTGTTCAGGTAGCCCTTGACAGTTTATTTAGTGACTGTTCAAAGGTACAACAGCACTCAAAAAAGTGAATTACGGCTGTTTTTCACACTTATGACTGTTGCAGCATCCCCATGGTCACGTGATTTACATTCAGACACTTGGCAACTGACTCATATTTATGACGGCTGCAGTGTCCCAGTGTCTGATCACCTTTTACAACTTTTTGGCAAGCAAAGTCAATGGGGAAGCCAGATTCACTTAACAAACATTTTACTAATTTAAGAACTGCAGCGATTCATTTAACAGCTATGGCAAGAAAGGTCATAAAATGGGGCAACGTTCACTCAACAAATACCTCCCTTAGGCAATAGAAAGTTTGCACTCAGTTGTGTCGTAAGTCGAGGACTACCTGTATTGCTTACGGTGTTAGCATTTCTCTAATAAGCTCTGGGAGTTGCGAATCCCGATGTAGGATTCAGTGTTTTATTTTCAGGGACAAAAAAAGAAAAAAAGAAAGCCAGTTATTGGCTCTGACTTCAGAAGGGGCTCATTTTTTTAACCTGGGTCTGGAGAGCAGTGCAGGTTGGATCTGCTGGGATTTGCATATTTCTAACAGGAATTGGCACTTCTGCTTTAAAACAGAAAAGCTAATTGAGCTGTTGAATCAAGAATGATTTCTGGAACATGACAGTAGACGAAAAGAGATAAATCTCAGCCTAAGAAACTTGTGAAAAGTTGAGCAGTGCTGCAGGCAGTAATATATTGGCAGAAATTAGGAAGCTCAAGCTAAGGCATTCTTGAGAGCAGCAAAAAAATGCAGATTTTCTTTTTTCTGGTATTGTGGTTTGGCTAACCTGTATGTTACTGTATGGCACGATCTGAACTGCAGGCAGATTTTGACATTTCACTGTTTTGCTGTCTATGTCTTGTGGGTAATAACCCTAATTAGGAAAGTTAAACTTCTGAAGAATTCTCCTGTAAATTAAAGAACTGGACTTCTGGCCTTTTAAATTGTTCCAGATCTGTGATGATGTACAATGTACAGTTTCTGCTCTCTTTGCAATTAATGTATTCCCTCCTTCCATTTAATTTTCAGCTCTGTGCTTCCCTTCCAGAACATTTCTAAGTGAGGGTAAAGCTTAAGAGAATTCTTACGGAAGAACACTTGACTGAGTCAACTGCCACATTTAATCAATTAATCACTGAGATAAATTAATTAAAACTTTAATTAATCAATTAATTAGTGACTAAGATGGGACTCCTGAATAATTGGCCAGTGAATTTGTACAAAGACATCATATTTTATAATACCAAGTCACTTGAAAAAAGTGAATTGTGGAAAGCATTTTAGAAAAAAAAAACAAGCTTCCCTCCCCACTTCTCTCTCTCTCACGAAGCCTAGACTTCTTCTTCCAGTATTATATCAGGCCTGATGCATGTACATTGTTTAAATTCAAAGTGATGGCCTCAAAATGATTTTCATTCACATGCAATTCAGGAAAAGTTGGATTGCTAAATTAGTCAAATCAGGTGATTAATAAAGTGCCATTTTAGATGATCGGAAATGCTGGGGGTCAAAGAGTACTGACAGTTCTGGAAATGTCTCACAAGTGTCTGAATTTCTTCATCCTACCTCGTCAAGCGTCTACTGGATGAATTTGATATATTTTGAAGCAAGGGGTTTGATACATACCTGCCTGGGAGAGTTTATGGATCAGAGTTATTGGGAGAGATGACCATTGAGATCTTTTTCAGTTCAATGATGTTAATGATTTTATTCATGGTATTAATGCAATGGCGAAATCAACTTTGCTATCATATTCATTTAATGACCCTATAATCCCTTGCAGGGTGATGTCTGGGCAACTAAATGGAGCTAGCAGAGTATTTTAATGGCCGGATGCCCTTCCTGTTGCCAATGTGGAATTTTGTTCAGTAGATATATTGAGTGAGAAAGAGAGAGAGATACCTGGGGGATCGAACTCACAGCCTCCTGATTGTGAGGCAAGAGCTCCACCTGTAGGCCACTGCACCACTCCTATGCTTAACAACGACCATTCTGGTGTAAAATCAGTTTGTATCGGATGGATTTGATATGCTCTGTTGCTTTACAGGCTTTGAGATTGAATGTAACACTGTGCTAGCATTCATCTTTCAGTTTTGTAAAACAAACAAAACCAAAAATTTCTCCTTCAGAGAAATGTTGTTCTGCCTCATTTTCTGTATGCATTAGACTCTTTAAAAGCTGATTTTATTGTTAGGAGATGATGAAAGATGTAACTGATTGTTACGGCATTTGGTTACCTTTCTCCATCATTCAGCACATTCTCTGGCACTCTTTTGATCTGAAGATCTGTCTACCAAAAACTGTTTGTGGAGAAGTTCCCCCATCAAATCTTCTCTTGAGATTTGCTTGGGATGCTATGGCCCTTCAGAGAGAGGGCTGTTGGGAGCCATGGAGGTGACTTTGGAGTAACCATCTAAAAACCATTAAAGACCACAACAGGTGCATGAAAATGCTGAGAGCTGACGCCCCTCTGACTCCATGGAGGAAGAGGAAGAGAGAAGGCAAATTCAGTTTGACTGGGAAGAGTCTTCTACTTTAGCCTTTCCATAAAGTGCAGTCCTAATCTCCTGGTAGAATCTATTTCCTGATCTGGAGAACTTTGTAGGGTTGGCAGAAGTACAGGTGCCCCTTGATTGCTTCACAGGTGGAAATCTGTGGGATTACCATGAATCCCAATAATTACAAATTCTCTATTCACCCCCTGTCTTACTTTTTGGGACCTCCCTTCCCCATCAATTTCTTATTTTACAGATTGAGTGGGAATGATATTAAACCAGAAGTTATTTTCTGCATAGCAATGAGTTAAGTGTCTAAGGAGATTCCCAGTCATCCAGGTCATGGTTGCCCCAAAGGTGCTTTTTCAAGAGGCAACTGGGTTTTCTTATTTTTCTTTGAAGACGTTTTGCTTCTCATCCAAGAAGCTTCTCCAGTTTTGACTCTGACTCGAGTCAGAATTGAAGAAGCTTCTTGCATAAGTGAAATGTTTTCAAAGAAAAATAAAGTCTGACTGCCTTTTGAAAAGCACCTTTGGAACACTAAGTTAAATATTTAGAAGTCAAAACTAACTTAGCAATCCTAACAGTTAAGAGAACCAAGGTCAGAAGTAAAATTCCTAAAAGCAGTTTAGCCTTCCAGAACTTTAACTGGAGCAGTTTTCAATCTAAAAGGCCTTGATTTGAACCTTGGTTCTGGACTACATATAATTTGACTCTTATCATTTGTATTGTTTTTCTGCATAATGAAGAACTTTCCTAGTATTTTCAATTAAAAGGAAAACATCTCATCAAGAGGGATGTCCTTGAATTCTTGCCCACATGTCATCTGCTTCAAGTCTTAGTCTGACGAAGCCCAACTGCTTTTGGCATAAGGGCAGCTAGTTTGCCAAACTGCAGCTACATCATTGAAAACTGAGCTGATTTTGGCTGTCTGCTCTTCCAAAATCTTCTCAGCTGCTCTGATCTTTACACTGCATAGAGTATTCCAAATCTTTGAACTGCTTTGCATAAAAGTTCCTAAAACTGATTTAGCTCGTGCACGGTTGATGTGAGATTTAAATCAGGGACATCTAATCCTTTTAGTGACTAATACCTCACTGTTCTTCCATCTGTCTCGTGGCCTTTGATTTTTGTCTTTTATTTTAGAATGAGAAGATCAAACAATTACAGGAAAAGTGTGACAGGCATTGTTTAATTGGAGTGGTTTCCATCACATACATTCCCACCCAGAGTTTTTTCCCCCCATTAGGTGCACAGTTACAATTTTGTCCTAACGGGCTATCAGCGTTGAAGTGGCATAGAGTTGGCAGAAGTTCTCCATTGGTGATAGAACCATCATTTTGCATTTGTAGGAGAAAAGTTATTTAGTTTTGAAGTAAATATTGTCTATTATGGAGATATCCTGTTCTGGAACCCAAGGTAATTCTACTAAAACAGGAGAAGACAACATGGAAATAAAAGATAGCATCAGATCTCTTGGTGGACACCTCTGTCATTTACAGATGTTAGTCAGGGGTGCATGTACGTCTATCAGGCTTGGATGAAACATTGTCCATTGAGAATTAAAGAACTTTGGAAGGAAGTATGTAGGCAGATTGTATGAAGCACATACCATTCACAATTGCTCGAGGTCAAACTCCAATTTATGGATTGTTTCTTAGCTTACTACATAAAAAAACATGCAATGCAGATTAAGAGATTGCAATTCAGAGAAAGGAAAATTTATTAACATTTCTCCCTTTTCTTGTGTGTGTAGCTTTTGGAAGGACTGTCATAACTTCCAACAGTTACTAAACCACCAGTCATAAGTCAAGGATTCTTGTAGAAACAAGAATGAAATTGATTTTATAGTGTAGGACAGCTCATTAGATGTCTGTCTATCCATCTGTCAATCAACCATAAGCACATCCTTTAAATTTTAGATATGCAATAATAAGGTTCCACAGAAATATATGATATGATATAGGAATGAAGACTCTCTTATTTTTCAAATTATATTTTTGAGATTTAAACTAACCCTGAGATTTGAAACCCAAACGCAGAGATTTCTTTCATCCTAAGATGGTGTAAAGCAGAAAACCCTAAAACATCTTATATAAAACTGCCTTGTATTCTTTTTAGCATGTTATTTTTCATCAATATCTGCTAGCTTAGACTTTGTGAATCGAATCTGCTGTTCATGACTAGGCTAGACTGAGCTTTAAAATAAATTTCAAATTAGAATTGTCCTTCTGGAACTTTGTGCTCTGATTTACAGTGAAAGACTGTATCCCTTTTCTTTTTCTCCTACATCCACAGCTGATCTAGATGCAGAACAACTGGGTGAAATGCAGAGCTTATGATATGGATTCATTCTTTTGTGAATTTTTTTTTTATCTCTCTCCATTTTCAGTACTAGAATCCTGGAAACTTTTTATCTTTTAAAATGTTTTCTCCTTCAGTTTAAATTTTAAAGAATATATAGTTCAGAAATTGTTTGCTTGTTGCCTGGGAGATATAGTTGCTTACACTCTAACCTGCAATGAGGTGTATTTTTCATTTACATAATTATGATTGATCAGCCTGATTTTTCACTATTTCAGGGGTAGACAGCCTGCTACTTCCCTGCTATTTAGGACTCCGATGATCTCCCATAATATCTATGCTGTCTGGAGCTGACAGTACTCCAAAATATTAGGTTGCCACCCGGGTACTTTCCTCTGCACTATTGATAAGGGTATTCTATAGTGGGGTTTAGTAGTATCCATTGGAAGGTTACATCGGTAAAAAAATTATCATTGGCTTTTGAGGAACTCTGCATAACATCTGGATGGATGGATGGCTTCAATGCAGAAAGTCCCTTTAGACTCAGTCAGCTTGCTAATGGTAAGGAATATGGGCAGAATGGTGGCTTCTTGCTCCATTTAGAAAGTCTAGGTTGCCTCTCCCTAAATTTATCAAGTGCGCATAACACACTAATAAGAAACAATATAAAAGGTTAATGAACATAAACTACAGTAAACGTATTCTGGATCCCACCACAGACCTCAGGAAGTAAGAACATCTTAATGTGATATCATGCTTTCTGTCTCATCGTTGTCCATCTATGTTTAGTTGGTGTGCAGTCATGGAAGAACATCATGTGGAATGAATGAATTAACAAAGAGAATACCCATGTGCTTAGGTCAACAATTTCCCCTTCCATGGTATTTCGGAGGAAAAGATAGCCATGCTGGCTTCAAAGATTGTATACACAAAGCTTCAAAAACTGGGCAGATTTTGATGTCAGTTTTGCTTAAATTGATCACACGTTTACGTTCTTCAATGAAGAAAGTGAAGCAATCTCATGATGTTAGACAGAAGTCTAGCTTGAGACAGAGACTTAAAGCAGCTGAAAGTTGTATGCATGTTACAAATGTGGTTCAATTCTGTTTTTGAATGGTTCACAGCTGGTTGTAGAGCAATTAGTCATCTCAATTTTAATGATTCCATTCCTGATGGTGTAGCCCAGATGTTAAAGAGAAGACTTGTTGAGCAATTGGAGAATTGCTTAGAATAGGAGTAAGTGAACTTTTTATCTTTAGTGCCCAAATACATTCAGGGCTATTAGAAGCCATGAGACCTTACAAAGATGCTCATAATTGGGTGGAAATTATTTCTCTCTCTCTCATTCAGTCTCTGTCTCTCTATCTCTTCCTCCATCCATCCCTCCCCGCTCTCTCTCTTGGGGTCACTTCTTGGCTGCTATTTAGATGTAAAATATCCTGTTTGTAAAGGCTGTGTTTTTGAGTTGGAATTAATGGAAATTCGGCATCAAATTTCAGCAACCCATTCTTTTTGAATTGTAAGCTGAATTTGGGGACTCTCCCCTAATTGCTAGACATGTGTTATGTGTGTGTATAAAATTTAAATGCATATAAACAACATTTTAGATTTTACATAAAATTATAAAACAATTTATTTTGGAGCTTCCTGGTTCCAAAAAGAGCTCACAATATAAAACCGAATATGAATGCAATGAAATGATTTAAAAAAAATACAGCTAGAGAATTGTAATTCATGACTTATGTGTGAACTGGCATCTTTTTAGCTACTGTGGGATCGGAATGTCTGAGTGGATAAACCTGGTTCCTGATTCAATGGTATTCTTAGATTTTGATATTATTCAGATGGTACCTACGGATAATTCTGTAACATAAACAATATGCCACATGGCAAGGTTGCAAACTGTCAATTTCTCTGATAACCAATTGCAATTTCTTCCTGAACCTGGGACAATCAAGATTCTCCCTTTCTGATAATTTCCTGTAGTGAGGGGAGACTAAATCAACATCGTTCATATTTATTATCCTAATTTGTATTAGGAGCTAATGGACATGGTAATCTAGAGTCCCATAAGTTTTTAATAATGCATTTAAAAGCTGAATATATATTTAAATGCTGAATACATTGAGTGTCATGTTCAAGCCAAAGGAATTATCAGAAGCATCAAATCTATGTATATAAAAGAAGCTTGAGACAACTTTGACTACTTAGCTGGCAAAGTAACTTGGCTCCTTTATATCAGGGTGCCATTAGCAACCACTTACTGTGGTGCTTTCTCATTCAAATTAATGACTCTTTTTAAAATGTTGATCCAAGAAAGGTAGGACTAAAATCTCTAGATTCCATAAGTTTACTGAAGCACTTGGTAACTTTAATACTGTGTGTTTGATGCACCATATTTGACCTGGGTATTGTATCAGCTCACTGCCAGGACGATGTCAGTAGGGCATTGGACAACACCACCACGCCTTATCGTGTAATTATGTCAGCAGTGTTTAGATTATAAAATTAGCAAATTGCAAATGCTTTTATTGTACGTGAATTATTTCTTTAACAAAAACTGTAAAAGACATTCTTCCTTTGGATCATGTCTCCTTCATCTTCTAAATTAAAAAGGAAGAAAGGAAAAGAAAATAGAAGATACCTTCCAGTCAAAACAAAGCATTTGTGTGTTCTAGTGTTTGCAGAGATGGATAAATATAAGGGTAAGATGCAATAGTGGGATTCAAATTTTTTTACTACCGGTTCTGTGGGCGTGGCTTGGTGGGCGTGGCAGGGGAAAGATACTGCAAAATCCCCATTCCCTCCCCACCCCACTAACCTGCTTTCCAGCTCCGTTCTCCTGTGCAAGGCAACAAAAGAAGACCCAGAGAATAGATGGTGACTGGGCCAGCCGGAGGTGGTATTCTGAACTACTCAAAATTTCTACTACTGGTTCTCCAAACTACTCAAAATTTCTGCTACCAGTTCTCCAGAGCTGGTCAGAACCTGCTGAATACCACCTCTGGTAAGATGGCAAATTCAGAATGTGCTTCTTGGGAGCAAATTCTACTCATAAGTCTACAGATAAGTATGCATGCATTACATATGAGAGCAAGGGAACATTGATGGGTACCAATTCAGCTGGATTGTGCTTTAACTTTAAGGAGGTGTGGTTATGACTTGGCAGTGTGATTTATTGATTTATTTTTATTAGTGACTTAATGCCTATAGAGATTCTCAGTCATTCAAGTCAGGGTTGTCCCAAAGGTTTTTTTTTCAAAAGGCAACTGGATTTCATTTTTGGAAAAACAAAGTCCAGTTGCTTTCTGAAAAAAACTCCTTTGGGTCATTAGTGACAATGTTTTTGTTGGAAGATTGTGATTTGTTTCTATGGTTATATGCCACCCAGAGTCTAATTGTTTGGTCTGTCTGTCTATCTGCCTATCATCTATCTAAATTTTTAACAAGAATATCAATACCAATAAAAATGCATCTTTCCACTCCTGGCACTTCTTGCTCAGTGATTATATTTAAAGTGCAAATCCCTTTAAATTAATCCACAGACACCTCCCCCTCCCTCCATGACACAGTCTGGTTTTCTTTTGATTTAATTTTCTTGATATTGTAAGAGAGGATTAGAGACTGCCATGCTACAAAGCCTCATATTGATCTAGAAGAACAATTCTAGGCTCTTCGAGATCCCTGAGCATTCTTAGAAATGAAAAAACAACAGGAAGCTGCAATCGGTTGCCTTGGCTGAAAGATTCCCTACCTGTCTAGAAAAAAAGTGAAAGGTAAGATGTGGAGGTTGAAGGCCTCCTTGAAACCTGAAGAGGAAGTATGGAAGGGAACAATCCCTCTGTTTGGGTTTTCTGGTATATGGATGCTTTGAAGCTGGCCAGGTTCATCTTAGCCGCCATGTTGTCAACTGGCCAACATCCGTTTATCCAAGAGCAGCTGTAGAACTGAGGTGGCAACCGTTGAACATCTTATATGGTCTCTGAGCAGGTGGACACCTTCTCAGGATAAGAGTGATATTCTAAAGCCTTTAATGTGAGGGTGCTTAATGCTTCTGTGCCTCAGTTTCTTATCTGCTGACAAGTGCTAATTACTTCATTTGACAGAGTTAGTTTTGAGGCCTGTTATTTTTAACGTAAAACTTTTAAGACCTAAGTCTGATAGCTGAGTGGTAATTATCAAGGGCAGAATTTATGCATTATGCTTTTAAGTGTTACTTGCTTTCCTATATTTATATCAATTCTTTAATATCATGTGAAGGGATCTGTCTCACCTCCTGTCGTTTAGCATTAATCAGAGTCTGCTCCTCGGTGAAGAAACTTCAACTCAAACAGGGAACAAACTGTCCGTTGTTTTTAATATTATTTAAAAGCCAATGCATGCCTTTCTTTATCTTTAAAAAAGATCTTGTTTGTATATTGAATTACATTTTAAAAATATCTTCAGCCATGAAACAATAGGAGATTTGGGGTGATTAACAAATGTACGAGTATCACAGATTTACACATAGGATCAAATAGTGAAGAAATCTGGAGATGAGAATATTTCTATTTAAATCGCTATTGCTCTTTGAAACAACCCAAAAATAACCTCTCAATATTGCCATTGTATGATATGCCAACATTATTACAGTTACAACAGTTCATTTAGTGACTGGTAAAAGTTACAACGGCACTGAAAAAAGTGATTTATATGTGATCCTCAGGAGAGACACAGCTGCTTTCAAGGCTTGTAGGCAGGTGTTGCTTGATACTCCCATACCAATCAAATCACTTTTAAAAAATTGTTTCTGAAGCCTTGGACTGCTCTACTATAATGTCAGCTTGAAGAAAGATTCTCGAAGAAAGTTATTTTGTGATCCTATCCTACATTTAAAAAAATAGCCCTACTAGCTGAGCTAAGGGTAATCTGTAGAAGATAGAATGTCTTTTGGAAGGAAATCTCAGCATGGCAGATAGAGAGCTGCCCTGAGAAATACAGGTGAAAATGTTTTATAATACAAGAAAGGTTGCTTTTAATATTTGACAGCTTCTAGATATTAAACTTATGGTGTTGATAAAAATGATTATTGTAAATCTTTAGAAGATTGCAGTGCTGTGTGGACTTCAACTGGAACAAGATTACTACTAAAGCTTATTGGTTCACTCGTTGAAGGACTTAAATTCAACTGGTGGCATTTCTAATGAAAAGCGTCATAATAGGAAAGAGTTTTGGTTAAGATCACAGAGGTTCACTATAACAATATTTATTAATGTTTATCTGGATAAGGTAGTACTCTTGTTTTAATTATCTTGAAATTCTTGGAATGCTCTGCCCTAAAACCCGCCTAGAGATATTACTGATTCACTGTGGCTTCTTTTCTATGGCTCTGCTTTGCAATGGGAAGTTGAAAGGTCATATTCTCATTAGCCAGAATAGACTCATCCAATCATTTATCCAACCATTCTTGTGTCAAAATAGCAATAATGAGGACAGGTTTTGTAGCTCTTCAATGATGGTTGGATGCTGCTGTGAAGTTAACAAGGATATGACCTAAGACTCTGTGATTTGATGAGACTAGGCTATCATGGACTACTATAGTTGTCTGGCTGCCACCCACCCACCCATCCATTCATCCAATGAAGGTGTCATCTGCGTCTAAGAGTTGTGATTAAATAGAATTGTCTATCATGGACAAGATGGATAAGATAAACATGGATAAGATAAAACTTTTTTTCAAAAGGAGAATGAGTTATAAACCTGGCCTGTGTTAATAGCATTGGAGAAAAAAAAAAAACTGGGTACCTCGGGTGGCTGTTTTTATATTTCAGTCACCCTAAATTCATCTTTCCCTTAGTTATTTCTTGTGTGATGGTTAAGCAAAAGGAAGAGGGAAATTTACATTCTTGCGGATAGATCTGTCGGCCTGGTGCCAATCCCACCAAAGAACAATGGAAGAAATGAAAATAACAGGAACAACAAAGCAAATAAGTTATAAAAGTAATGATCAGTTGCAGCTGCCTCAGTGGTGTTTGGAGCTGTTTTTGAGAGGGCCTTGGAAGTCAGAAAAAAAAAAATCAGGACGAATATTACAGAGCCTAGTGATTGGAGGGAAGGATGAAGGAAGATGGAAAGGGGAACTGAGAATGCTTTTTCTATGCTGGTTTCTTCAGTGGAGTTGGATATTTTGGGACTTTCTGGCTTGCAATCCATCTAACGTTGAACAATTTGGAAATTTTTACCATGCAATCCATCTTAGGGATAGACAGTCTATAGGAGAATCTATAAAAGGAATCAGTGGACTCTTAGAAGCGTGTATTTCACAGAAGCTTCAACAGAATGGTAGCCATTCTGAGTAAGGCTTTGCCAACATTTGCTTGTAATTTTTCAAAAGCTCCTGTGTGTAAAAAGAGGCTTTTTATATTTTATTCTCAGAGTGCTTGAGACTTTCCTTTCAAGTTCTCTTGGTGATTAAAAAAAAAAAACTTATTCCATTGCTTGGAGGTGGAGAGGGGAGCTATTTTTGATGGAGCTTTTTGCTCTTTTATGTATCTTTCCATGTTCTCTGGATCCTCCCTAATCGCCCACACTTCCCAAAATGTAAAAGCCTCATGGAAGGTGTTATTTTTCTGAGGTTTTCTACAGGGATCAAATGGCACTGTTGGAAGCCAGAGACAACACCAACTTCTGGGCTTGTTCCATGAAAAATGGGACCCTCAGAACTCAAAATCCACCGAAGACCTCACTCTGCTCACAAGGATCCTGAAATTCCCTTCTCCCCATTGAAAGAAAATGATAGAAAATTGTTGTTCATCAAATAATAACAATAATAAAACGCTCCTCGTAGAAAATAACCCAGCATTTATTCCCAAGTTTGGGAAATTCAGAGAGTGGTTTGTAAGCACATTGGGTGGATGATGTACGCCACCCAAGATCAAGCACGCTGATAAATCTGAGTTTCTTAGGAACTTGGTAAATAGGTTCAGCTGGTTATGCTTAACATTCTCCTTCTTCAGATCTTGCTATTAAAACTCAGTAAGGCCTCTAAAGCAGTCAGGTATGCAGGAATATTGGAGCCAGGGACCGATTTTAATCTACACATCTTTCAAGCAAACAATTGCATAGGGGTATTATAAAACTATTCAACTATTAAAAGCAGTTGCAGTTGATCTCAGAAGTTAAAATCTAGGGAACTAAGAGGTTCTGGAGAAAGTGTCTTCATATTTCTTTTGATTTGAAAAACATTTTATCAAACATCAATACATCTCAATTTTCTCACATTTGCAGAAAACATTTTGGGTCGAATGTAGTTGCAACTTGAAAATTTTTTTTTTTTTTCATCAGATTCAGAATCCCAATAGTCAGTGATCGGAAATGGGGAGTGGCAGCATCAGGCAAAGAAAGCTGAACTGAGTGCTATTTGCTTACTTCCTGTCACCTCTTCCAGATTATCAAAACAAGAAGCACAAACCATACCTTTATTATAGGAGCCATGGTGGTGCAGTGGTTAGAGTGCAGGATTGCAGGCTACTTCTGCTGACTGCCAGCTGGCTGCAATTTGGCAGTTCGAATCCCATCAGGCTCAAGGTTGGCTCAGCTTTCCATCCTTCTGAGGTGGGTAAAATGAGGACCCAAATTGTTGGGGGCAAGAGGCTGACTCTGTAAAGCGCTTAGAGAGGGCCGTGAAGCACTATGAAGCAGTATATAAGTCTAAGTGCTATTGCTATAAGGTTACAATAATATAATTTTTATTTATTTATTTGAAGCCACCTTTATTACTTTTACAAATAACTCAAGGTGGCAAACATATCCAACACACCTTCCTCCTCCTATTTTCCCCACAACAACCTTGTGAGGTGAGGACTGGCCCAGCCAGTTTCATGTCTAAAGTGGGACTAAAACTCACCCTCTCCCTGGGTAATTGGTCCAAAGTCACCTAAAAGGCTTTCATGCCTAAAGTGGGATTAGAACTCACATCTGTTGGGATTAGAACTCACATCTGTTGGGTGATTGGCCCAAGTCACCCAGCCTGTTTTCATGCCTTAGATGGAGCTAGAACTCCCACTTACTAGCCTGGTGCCTTAACCACTAGATTTAACAGAATCCTGCAAGACTAAAAGTACTCATTCTTTACTTTTATTTGTCAAAAAACTAGAGAAGATCCCTTCTGAGATATTTCTCACTTCCTTCCCACTTCCTACCACTCAGAAGGAAATATTTCGGAATACTGTGGGCTGAAATATCTTTTACATGACAATTGTCTAGTTTGCAGCTCTTCCTCCTGTCCCCCAGGGTAATTTTTCACCTACTATTAAGCCTCCCTTTACAGGGAACTGCCAGGTTTTGTGAGGTTCATATCTTTCCTCGTAAATGTGTAACATACCACCTCTATTTTCTCAAGCTTTCCTTTCGTTTCTTTAATAAAATATCCTTCAAATATTCCTTAAGGAAGGATGTTGCCTTTTCTTGAGTACAGCAATTGGTAGTCTTTTCACTGAATCTCGATGAGATTGGGTGGCCTTCTAAATTTGACAAGAAAATAAGATATTTTGGTAAGGATGAGAAAAACTTAAACCTATCTTTTAAGATTTTGTGGACCTTCTGGTATAGTAGTCTCAATAGATCTCTCTGCTCATTGTCATTGAGACATGACAATGTTTGGAATGCCTCTGATCTTCTCATACCTTCTCATGCAAGGTGCCTGCAGGAACTGTTGGCAACAGTTAGATTCCTCTTCTTCAAACTGTTGGAATCCTTGGGGCTTCCTTATTGCTGGAGTAATCCACCAACCTCCACGCGTAATAAAATTTTGGGATGAGTTCCTTTTGAAGTGATGTTCCTGCTTTTTGTAATTGCCTTTATTCCTGTATCTTACGGAAGGCAGCTTGTGAATGGTGCAACTTATCCTCTTTGAAGATTCACAGATAAAAGGAAAAGCAGATGTATTTGAATTAAGGTAACTAATTAGAACAGATCCCATTGGTTGCTGGTACACATCTTTTTGGAATGTGTTTTTGATGTTGGACATTAAGAGTCGCATATGTATTTAATGATTGCTATAATGTTCTATCTTATTAGTGCTTTGGGCTATTTTTTCTGGAGTCTGCGTAGTGTCAACAACATATTTTAAAATGAATTTACTAGAATTTGGTTTTCTGAATTTAACTTTTCATTTTGACATTTTTAGGATGCCTTACTCAGTACATCCACAAAAACAGTTATCCAAGACAGTAAACAAAATATAAGTATTATAATGCAGGATATAATTGGTACAATTGGTACAAGCCTCAGGACATTCATTGATTAGTTCACAATTAAATATGTAACTGCATCATCTTCCTCCTCTGAAAAATACTTCTTTTCTCCTTTGAAAGAGATATTGCAAACAAATTCTCTTCTGTGTATTGAATGAGAATTGGAAAAAAAAACAGGAGATTATGTTTTGCACAGCACTATTCCAGGTTCAGATCTTGTCTCAAGAAAAACAAAAGTATTGGCTGCTTTGAAAATTAAGCCATGAAACAGTCTTTATTTTTTAAATTAAGTTTTTCCTCTGTTCTAGTCCAAGTTTTATATACACTTGGTTGCTAGTAGCCCAGAATTCCAATAAAGTAAACCAAAACTGCTTTTCCCTATTTCAGAAGCACAATTTTGGACTTTTTGGGTGTGTGTATGTGTCATCTGACATCATTTTAAAATCTAATACTGTCAGCAGTGGAAACAAATGAACCTTTCCAATTATTTTTGAATTTGTGCAGCCAAGCTGTTTAATTACTATTATTTTAAACAAAAGAAATTGGGAATTGAACTTGGCACGGTGGTAGCTTTAATATTTTCCTACTTAAATTCTTGGTAACTTTTCAATTTCTGACTTACTGACATTCAGTAATTCATAAACCCCTGTCCAAATTTTCATTATGACAAATGTTTGCTCATACGAAGATTACAAACCCTTACACAAATGCAGCTATTTTGTAGATGAAAGGTAAACATTTTTTTTAAAGTTAAAGTGGGTTCAGGGGATTTAAATGCATTATATAAGCATCTGTAAGAAAGAGGGGGGGAGGGGAAGAGAAAGAGAGCTTTGCTACCAATTTGAACATAAACTAAAACAGTTTGCAGAAGGAAATTGGAAATGACATATGTTTAAATTACTACTGGTTTAATATATGTTATAAGCAATTATGGGCAACTGCTTATCTGAAAGAGAGTTTCTTTCTTAAGGTCATTCAACAGATAGCTTCTGATTATTCAAGATCATTTATAATTGAGTCTTAGTATGGTTTCCGGTCTCCCTTTATATACGGATGAAACATTCTCACTTCATCAAGATCTTGGATTTGCAAGTCTTGCTGAGATTTTCGTTGGTGCCCCCTTTTTTCTTTTCAGGCTTATATAAAAAAGTACAGCACGACAGAACATCTCTGTTCTCTCATTCTTAATCTGCCATAGTAAATTTTCTGCATTGGAACTTTGTAACCGAAGAACTAAATGTACAAACTGTGCTCTGAATCAACATGTTGATTCGACATTTAATCAACATTACAACCATTTGTCTGAAATGATAGAGGTTTCCTGCTTGAGCAGAAGGTTGGACTAGAAGACCTCCAAGGTCCCTTCCAACTCTGTTATTTTGTTATGTTATTATTTCAGTTATTGTCAGTGTTGTGAGTTAGTCCAGAAAAAAAGTATACCCAGAAATACTAGCTTTACTTCATTGTAAAGTTAAACTGACAGAATTTTAACAGTCTGAAAATATATTTCCTTCTTCTTGCGTTTAGAGTCCCCCAAAAAACTACTGATTTTGGGGTTATTTCCTTATTTTTTAACATTATTTGGATGATCATTTCTGTCTTCTTGGCTGTTTGCTCTCCTATCCAATTTTGTATAATGTGTATAATTAAAAATAAAGAAACTGAATCTATTTACTTTACTAAATACGCAACTCCAGTTTAATGAGGAATCATTGAAAAACATTGTTTGAATACAATTGTTATGATTGCTATGCATCCAAGTACTTGTCAAGCCATCTAGATCACATTTAATGAGACACTAATCAGAATACAGTGAAGCACTTTGTCGAATGCTTTACAGCAATCAAGATATATTATGTCTCCAGCATTCCTACAATCTATTAAATAAGTTGTTCAATTAAAAAAACTGATAAAATGTTAATCCAGCTGAACTTAGTTTTAAAAAATCATGTTCACTTCTATAATTATCATATTATTTTCAAGGTAGTTTCATATCAATCTGTTTGTGTTCTGCTCTTTTATGATTGGTTGCATAGTCAGCCAGATGTTCAGACTGGATTTGGCATTTCTGACAAGCTAGAGATCTGGCATAGGCAAACATTGTTGCTTGGTGGTATTGAAGATATTGTCACAAGGATGTAAGCAGTTCTAAGCAAAGTTACTTTTTGCAATTGAGTGGTGGTAATTTTATCAATGCCATGGTGTTCAAATGGTGCTCCAGATGTTTTGGGTATCCAAAATGCCTATTATTTTTGCTTTCTTATGCACAGTTGGTCTTTGCATTTTGAGATTTTCTGCTGTCTCCAGGTATTGCAACATACGCTATCCAAACTTTTTTGTCTTTCTTTTTGATAGTAGTTAAGTCTGGTCTATTATGTGGCAAATATCTGTCCATTTGAATTCTAAAGTTTCAGACCACTTTAGCTTCTTAATTTTCTTGTCTATTGTTTTGTCTATTTTGTGATCCCACGAGTTCTTGCTTGCAGGCAAATAGTATTTCTTGCAGATATTCTAATGCACCAGTGCATTAGAGTATTATTCTACTACTTTGTCTTATTTTTGTAGGTGCCTTGCTCTGCTATATCCCTTTTCTATTGTTCATTTGGTCTTTCTTGTAGGCCAATTTGTTCTCTTGAGTACTCAGTAAGCCTTCATGGTATACTAGCTTCAGTGCATCTTTTTAGCTGTCCTTCAGCTATTCTTTTAATGCTCTTTTTTCTTCTTGAACTATCTGGTGTATTTGCAACATCCCATGCCTACCTATGCTCCTTGAGTTTCTCAACGTGTAGACGGACGACACAATTCATTGTCGTTATTTTTCTGGTCTTCAAGCAGATGTTAGTTCTGCTTGAAACCAGTTCTCTTATTTCAGCTGTGCATCCATGACTGGAATAGACCAGGTGTTAATTGCCTTGATGGTATTTCCGCTACTGAGTTTAGACTTTGAACTTTCAGTTCTTTATCTATATATATATATGTGCTCAATTTCCAGAGTAGTTGGACACTTTCCCAAATATTGATGTCAGATTGACTTGTCTGTAGGTTTTGGGATCCCCCTTTTCTTTTTTTGAAAAGAGCGGTTATATTTGTCCTCCTCCAATTATATAACAAATCCCTATCCCTCTGTCTGTCTGTCTGTCTGTCTATCTATCCGTCTATCCATCTATCTATCTATCTATCTATCTATCTATCTATCTATCTATCCATCCATCCATCCATCCATCCATCCATCCATCCATCCATCCATCCATCCATCCAGATAATTTGCAGTAGGCAAACTTACTCAAATCTGAATCACTAATCCTTTCCAAACTTCTTTTGACTCCTTTCACACACAAACAGCATCACTGCCCAAATAGCATGCGATTCCTCTGCTGGAATGAAAGACCTTGTTTGTGTTCCAGAAAGCAAAGATGTTCTGGAAAGACTATTGTTCTATTATAAGACAGAACAATCTTTCAAGATGAGTCCAGCTCGTGCTAAATTTAAGCCCCAGAACATTAAGGCTCCTTCCCACTTGTGGTTGCCAGCCACTCTTTTTCTAACTTGGCAAACGAAGCCATACCAAATGCGGTAGGAAAGATCATATCCCGAACATCTTTTTCTTTGGTTTTTTTTTTTTAAAGATGCAGGGGGAAAGGTTTGGATTAAAAGCACAGTGCCGGGAACAAAAAAGATCTACCTTCTTTATTTATAGGTTTTTTTAAATGTTAAGTCATAGGTGAGCAACTCTCTAGACCTGTAAGCAGCCTTGGTTATTGGTTAATAGGTTAGAAACTATATAAATGAATAAACACTCATCCATGTCTGCAGAGAAACTTTTTCCATCATAGTTGCAAGCAATCTGTCATGCTACTGAGTAGCAGAAAACCAGAACTCAAAGAACAGCAATAGCCATGGGGAAATCGTACGTTTGCCTATCTATAATTTATATACACAAGCATGGACAAAATGCATTTCTATATCTACCATCAAATCAAGAATAACCACCATCAATTTTCAAACTTTGCCCTCGGCCTGTATGCTTTGTTATTGTTTTGGAGTGCAGTCTACCATACCACTCAATGTCTAAATGAAGGATTGGGTTCAAAAAAGTTCACTATTTTTTAAAAAATAAACCTCTGGACAATCTTTTCAATATTAGACAGATATGCTTAGATTTGAGTCTATTTGTCATTCAGTTGAACTTGTTCAAAGATAGGTTATATCTAATCTGGATGCATAATAATGTGGGCTCCATTTTGGTGTCATCCCTGACAGTTCAAGATCATGTTGGTGTCAGGATTCCGGCAGTTACCCCAATTAAATCATGAGTCTCCAGCCAAACTTCCAAAGCTTCAAAAGGATTATTTGGGAGTTAACGTGCCTGGGTGTAGCCAACTCTGAGACACATCATTCATTGTCACCCTTGACCCTGGTTTTCCCCCATCCCCTGAGTGTATCATAATTCATATTCTCCAATGGGACACATCCATAGCCAAGAGTCATCAATCATGTTCTCCAGTTAGAATTTTGTATGGCAGAAACTTCAGTCACCTAGTTACTATCTTAGAAAAACTATTTATGGTATGTACTTTCGCTTTCCAAGCTGCCACACTGCTCTTTTCAGACCCCTTTCCTCCCTCCCTTTCTGTTGGCAATTCTAAAAAGACCATAGAAATATTTTATAAGTTGATAGTTGAGGGGAGAGGAAATTACATACTTATTTATTTAGTTTATTTGTATACGTCCAATTCTTAAAGGAGAAGCATGAATCTTGGGGGAATAGCATGTAGGGACCCCTGTTTACATGCAACTTTTAAAAAAACCTATACCAGGAAGGCAATCTCATTACCTCACTGTATACATTTGTGCAATATCTAAAGGATGCTTATGAAGAGTTGGTTGTGCTTAAAAGAAATAAAGGCTGAGAAATGAAGACTGAATATAATGTTGCTTAAAAAGGCTTCTCTTAGAGCCTGGAGTCCAGTTTGGAGATATGAACAAGAAAAATGCTATAATTAAAATTTAGCAGCTAATGCAAAGTATAATATTTCAGAAGGGAGACATGGATCAGCACTGCATTTCCTTCCAAAGGAGTCCTGTACAGCCCCCCCACTATTTTCCTTAATTATTCTTGATGTTTTGCCCATTATGCCATTAGCTTCTTTGCTGTACAGAGATAAATAGCCAAGTATCTGCAAGAACAAAGTGTGAATTGATAGCATTTAATTATTGATATCTTAGTAACTAAGGTTCTAAAATGACGTTGTCAAAACCCATAGTGACTAGACAGCAAATCCATCATTTACTCCAGCCAAAAAACAAACTTGGAATGTACACAGAATCTGAGAACATGCGAAACAAGCCCATTGAATGTTGGGTTGGCTCCTTTTCCCAGAGATATTTAGCATTTGTTCAGGTAAAATAGGGTTTCTAGTTTTCAAATGTCTCCTCCTCCTCTCTGGTTGGCTACTACAATGAAAGTTGGGCCATTGAAGAAATTCCCATTTTATCATGAGTTAAATCTTCTGCCTGAGATAAAATCAACATTTTCTTGATTATCTTATCTTATTTGCTTTCAGTTCCTTTATTTTATATTTAGCATGCTTGCATAGAGTTCTGGTTTGGATTACCCACTGAGGCTAACATGGAAGACAATGTGTTGGAGAATAGTTCAACAGGTGTTCTAGATTGCAGCCTACCAGGTGGTATGTCGAAGGAATGTTGGAGTACTTGATATCTTAGAGAGATGAAAAGATACCTGTACAGTTTCTCTCATTCCTGTGAAAGCCCAGAATTGTCACCTTTGAGTTGCGCCCAAAATGAAAATCATTTCTCATAAAACAGTAGCGCAACACCCCAGTATAGGCAGCCAGGTTTGAGGCTAATTTGATCTTTCATCATGCATTATTTTCTTTTATTTCTATCTCTTGCCCACTGAAGTTTTTCTTCCATTGGTTTTTGATCATTGAAGGTCAGTCTCAGTGAATTGGCTTATAGAATGAAACCCAACATATGTTATGCTTTAATTTAGACTTTCCAAATATATCAATGATTACCTAGCTATTGTCAGTTTTTGCAGGCTGCCTCAGAAATAAACTGCTTTAAGACTTTTCTTTTCTTGAGTAGCCTAGATTAAAAGCAGCAATCCCATTTTAGATGACCATGGTCCTCTAACAACCAAATGTCAGTCAAATATCATCTAAATGGAAAGTTACATAGGATTTTAAGGGGTCAAGCTATTTTCTAAAGCGCCTGTAGGCCAGACAAGGAATAATGGATGGAAACTGAACAAGGAGAGATTAAACCTGGAAATAAGGAGAAACTTGCTGACAGGGAGAACAATCAACCAATGGAACAGAAGTTGCCCTCAGAAGTTGTGGGAGCGCCATCACTTGAGACTTTCAGGAAGAGATTGGACTGCCATTTGTCAGAAATGGTGTAGGGTCTCCTGCTTGGGTGGACTAGATGACCTACAAGGTCCCTTCCAACTCTGATTATCTGTTATCTGTTACACTGCTACAAGTTAAAATGGTATATTGTTTCATATATTTCTATATGAATATAGATAAATATAGATATAGATATATAGATATATAGATATATAGATATATAGATATATAGATATATAGATATATAGACATATAGATATATAGACATATAGACATATAGATATATAGATATAGATATATTTCTGGCTTTGGGTAAATAGTATTAAAGAGCAGCAATGGTTAATTACATCTTACGCATAATTGATGATATTGCTGTAATGCACTGGGACATCTCATCAGCATTTTCCAAAACAGGCCCTCTGAGGAAAATATTTCTGCTAAAACTCTGATTTCTTCACTTTGCTGTGCTGTAACATGTCAACATAGATGCATTTATCAGAGTTCCTTGCATACAAATTGCAATTCTTAAAGACACTGCCATCTTCACCCAAGCCAGTTCCTCATGACCTATGTGACGAATAATTTTCCCAGGAAAAAATAAATACAATAATGATCTTTCTTGTTTCTCTTTTACAGTACTTACACCAATACAACAAGAACATATGTGAGATATCTGAAAACTCCCCCTAAAGCTCATTAAGTTAGCAATGTAATCTCAGAAGGTTGAAATTGAGAGGACTTATGTATGGTGTCTTGAAGAACTGGGACATAAGCGGGGAATGTAATAAACCTAATAAATGATGCCTGAAAACGTGGGCCACTTGAATTAAGTGGAGGGTTAATATTATCAAGAGATTTATATATTATCAAGAAAGCCCATTAAGGGGTTAAGACACCAGGCTAGGAATCAGGAAACTTGTGAGTTCTAGTCCTGCCTAAGGTGTGAAAAGCGCCCAGGTGATTTGGAGTTAGTCACTCTCTCTCTGTGTCCAACTCAATTCACAAAGATAGTGTTTTGGGGAAAATAGGAGGAAGAAGAAATGTTAGTTATGTTTGCTACCTTGAGTTATTTATATAAAGGTGGGTTATAAATCAGTTTGTCCATCCATCTTGGGAAAAATATCAATGCTGAAGCTTTTCTCAAGAATTGGTTGGATGTTGGCTGAAGGGGCATTAGGTATGTTCTTCACCTTGAATTATTTATTTAGAATTGTGTAAAAATTATTAAGGTGAGATATAAATATATGAATAAATATCTTGGGAAGAGGATTAAGACAGAAGCTTTTCTCAAAAACCGGTTAGATATCTCAAAGGAGTTTTTTCAAAAGGCAACTGGACTTTCTTGTTTTTTTTTTCCTTGAAGGCATTTCACTTCTCATCCAAGAAGCTTCTTAGTTCTTCAGAAGCTTCTTGGATGAGAAGTAAAATGTCTTCAAGGAAAAAAAAAACACGAAAGTCCAGTTACCTCTTAAAAAAGCACCTTTGGGACAACCATGACCCAGATGACTGTTGGCCAATATCCTCTTCTCATTGTAGAATTCAAGTGGTTGAAACAATCCAGGGAAAAGGAAAAAGAAAAGAAAAGCCTTAGAAACTATTTCTTGCCCTGTAAAATTCACGCTCTAATTTAGTCAGCATTAATTACTGTAGTCAAAACAATTCACCTATTTTTGTTAATGCGTCTAGCAAATTTGAAAAACAATCAGTTTATTATAAGGGAAATCGGAGTATTTTGACAGTGCCCATTAGCTCAGCAAGGTTTTCAGTGCTTTTTTCCTCATTTTTTTTCCCCCTCATCAATTTAGCAGCTTCTTTTCCTGCTTTTGGCAAAATCTCATCGTGGGATTTAGATCGGGGCGCAATGTTCCAGGTTTGAGAAAAACCTTTAACCTTGTAAAGGTTGCCAAAAGTCATACCCGCCCAAAAGCAAAGCCTAACAGCAAATGTAATATGCACCTTTAATTAAAATTCTTGTATCAAACGTGATTCCTTTCTTTTATTCTTTTGGTAAAAGAATAAATTTTATTCGGTTTGTGGAGATTCCCAGTCGCCCAAGTCATGGTTGCCCAAAAAGTGCTTTATTTGTTTTGTTTATTCGCTTTATCCTTGGATAAAAAGTTTTAGAGGTCTGTGATAAATGCAACCAGAGCTTTGGAGGTCTCAAGCTGTGTCTCCACAGAGACAGACTGAGAGCCAAAAGGACAAATAAGATAATGAAAATACAGGAGGCCCTCGACTTACAAGCACAATTGAGCCCAACATTTCTGTTGCTAAGCAAGAGAGTTGTAAAGTGAGTTTTGCTCCGTTTTGCTACCTTTCTTCCCATAGTTGTTAAGCAAGTCACTGCAGTTGTTAAACTGTTAACATGGTTGTTCAGTGAATCTGGCTTCCCCATGGACTTTGCTTGTCAGAAGGTCACAAAAAGGGATCCCATGACCCCAGAACACCGTCAGTTCCCAAGTGTCTAAATTTTGACCATGTGAACACAGGGATGCTGCAACAGTCGTTAAGTGTAAAAAATGTTCACAAGTCACTTTTTTTCTGTGCTGTTATAACTTTGAGTGGTCACTAAATGGACCATTATAAGTTGAGGGACATCTGTATGGTCTTTGGAGAAAAGAAACTCTCAAGATTGAGCCATGTCCAATCCTCCAGATGCTATTGGACCTCATCTCTCATCATCCCTCGCAACTGGCTCTCTGACTCAGGCAGATGAGAATTGGAGTTTAACCCAGAAGTGTTGATCGGCATTTGCCTTTTGTTTGTTTGTTTGATAGCTCATGTAAGAATCTTGTATTTTTTTTTTTCTATTTGCTCTTTGAATCTGATGCAAACGGATTCTTTTGAGGGGACCTTCAAGTAGACTTAAGAGAAGGTCAGAAAGACTAAACATGCCTTTGCAACGCTGATATAGCATTAGCGACAGACTTATATACCGCTTTACAATGCTTTACAGCCCTCTCTAAGCGGTTTACAGAGTCAGCCTCTTGCCTCCAACAATCTGGGTCCTTCTTTTACCCACCTTGGAAGGATGGAAGGCTGAGTCAACCTTGAGCCTGGTGAGATTCGAACAGCCAAATTGCAGGCAGGCAGCAGTCAGCAGAAGTAGCCTGCAGTACTGCACTCTAACCACTGCGCCACCTTGGCTCATTTCTCCTTGTGTTCTTCTGAGGCTTTAAACATTCCAAATTTCTAATGTTAATGCTTGCCAGTGCTACAATTTGTAAAGCAAAACGTGGTTCATTGTACCTTGGAGTGTGGACTTCCTAGTGATTTTAAGTATTGCAGCCTGATGCCTGCCACGCTGGCTGGGGTTGATGGGAAATGTAGTCTCAGCATAAGTGAGAGGCACCACTGGGGGATCTATACTGAAGAGCAACATCTCTCAAAGGTTTCAGACAGGAGTATTTCTCAAGTCTACTCAAGGATACTGGGAGTTGAATTGGGACTTATGCAGGCAACACACGTACTTGCTACTGAAATATGACCATTCCTTTTATTGGGAAGATCCTGCCAAGATCTTGCTTGTCCTTGGAAGGGGCTCTTAAAAATAAAGTGATGAGGAAGATCAAGTCACTAGAGCTTCCACCATTTTTATTAGGTGTCCAAAAAGGAGGACAAACAGATCTTGGCAAAATGTGGTTGCACATTTTTTTCAACACACTGATTTAGATGACTAGATGTAAACTTGAAAATAAGGATTAGATTTTAAATAGAAATACTATCCATCTCGAGGAGCAGATCTCAATGACTTGTATGGTTTCTGAACTTGAACACCAGCAGGAGACCACTGCTGATAGATGATTTCAAAGCTTCTCATCCCTTTTTGTTTTAAAATCATGCATAATTCCAGCAGAGAAGAATGGTTTGCCAAGGGTGGATTTTCCAAGAGAGAATGTAAAAAGGGCCTGCTGGAATTGATAGGTCGGTTGACAGAAGACTGGCTCCATTTCTTCATCCACAGTTTTGTTGCAACGGTAGCTTGCAGTGAGCTCATGCTCACTGTCTCCAAGAATTCCTGTTTGTCTGTCGATGGAAACTCTTATGTTCAAAAAAGAGGAAGGATTTTTTGGGGGATAGGTAGATCAATGGGGCCTTCCTTCCTTTCTTCCTTCCTTCCTTCCTTCCTTCCTTCCTTCCTTCCTTCCTTCCTTCCTTCCTTCCCTCCCTCCCTCCCTCCCTCCCTCCCTCCCTCCTTCCTTCCTTCCTTCCTTCCTTCCTTCCTTCCTTCCTTCCTTCCTTCCTTCCTTCCCTCCTTCCATCCATCCATCCATCCATCCATCCATCCATCCATCCTCCCTCAGTTGTGTATATAAAACTACAATGGAACCTCAACTGCTTTGTGATTCATCAAAAAAAATGGTACTCATTGTCCCAGTTCTCATTATTTGTTTGATGCAAAACATTGCCCCACTACTCATTGTTTGTTTGATATTCAACACACAAACTATAACTTGTTGATGTTGATTGCCTTATGATTCATTACATTAGTCCTTATGGGAAAAATTGGTTTGGTACTCATCATTTTTGGGATTCATCGCACCTCCCAGAACCAATTAATGATGAGTACTGAGATACCACTGTACCCTCAAAGATATGTAGAAGCATTAACATGCAATGTAATTAGATAAGTGTGCCTCTATCCTTTGGACAGCATCCAAGACCTTCCTATAATACCAAGTTGTGAGCAGAGCTTGGGGTGATTGATATTGTCAGCCCATGGAAAGCAGATAATGACAAAAGTGAAGTTTCTTTTTATGCACATAATAATATATATTGTATTTCTTCTCTGTCAGATATATTAATGCCCTGACTTTCTACTGCATTCATTTACAATTAAAAACACTCAAAAGTGGTGTAGGTAAAACATGTTAGTTTTCAAAAGAGATGATTGCACAAAGGGAACCTCAACACAATAGGTCAAATGCTTGCAGCAATAATAAAGATGAAGAAGATGCTACAATCACCTTGATGATATTTGCTAGCCTGGATAAGAAACATCTGCAGGAAAGGAAAGATCTTCAAGGTCAGAGAACACCAACAATCTCATAGTTCAACCCTGAGCTACATGTATAGTCTCTACCATAGGAACATCATTTTAGCCATTTGGGAGTTCCTTAAGGAATTCTAATACAGAAAGTTTAAAAATCCCGCTGAATCCAGGCAGGCCATTTAGGTGAGTCAAAATAGCTTTTTGGAACCCAGCCATATGCTATAGTTGGAGGTTAATCTTCCATTACAGTGGCACTTTTAGAATAATCATTACTCTCTCTAATAGCAAGTTCAGCCAGTGGGTGTCAACAGAATTGCTATTGAAATGGAGCCATGGAGAAACAAGACAAGAAGGCTCAGCTCTCTCTCACTTTTCAGAATTTCAAATTTTTCTCTCTTCAAGAGAAGAAAAAGCAATTACGGAGGCAGCTCCTCCCAAGGAAACAGTAGCTAAATAACTGAGTATGTTTAATGACTACAGCAGGAGGTTGAAATAGGAGTGCAAATAACCAGATACATTTGGTTGTGGAGGTTCTCTCATTCTGTATTTCTTAGCAGACCTATTTCAAAGTACCATTGTGTGAATAAAAGATCTAAAGCAACTCCTGCATGCAACCTTGAGCTTCTGGAGGAAAAGTGGCATATACATGTACAAATAAAACATGAGAGCTGTCTTTTAAGTACCACGTTTTTCCTGAATTGTGTATTTAAGCGTTATTATATAAATTGTCCAAATTCTTCTTACCTGTAGAGAATACATTCTTTCCTCTAGGTGATTTAATTGCTGATTATTCATCCTAGATTCATCCTTGAATCCAAAGATTTGTGCTCTAAAACCCAAATGTCTATAATAGGCTTCCAAAATTAATTCAATTGGGCCAGATTACAATCCTGGTGATTGGTTGGTTGATAGATTGATCAGATGTTACAGCCATTGATAGTCAAATAAATGTGGAAGACACTTTCATTTATTTCAGTGGAACAGCTGGAAACTTGTTTGTACAAGATGGTTGAATATTTTTATGTAATTACTGAATAAAAGTCTGCTTTTTGGGTGACAAGTTTATTGCGTTGGTTTCTTGTCATGGTTAGGAAGGAAACATCCTACAGCAGTCATGTGGGCAACGAAATTGGTGTGGACAATTTATGGTGGCCGGAAATTGCTGTCAATAGTCTTTGAGAGGAGGAGAAGGGCAATAGAAGAGAGGCTGGTGATAAAAAATGAGAAGGAATGTACCACATGCAGGGGTGGTCAGCAGAATGTTCTATTTGTTTTGTTTTTGGGGAACTTCTTTTTGAGGGGTCCTTAGTGCTAGATTAGATTAACAGATTAGATTAATCTAGTCCAACTCCCTATCCAAGCAGAGACCCTATACCATTTCTGACAAATGGCAGTCCAATCTCTTCTTGAAAGTCTCAAGTGATGAAGCTCCCACAACTTCCGAGGGCAGCTTCTGTTCCATCCGTTGATTGTTCCCATTGTCAGAAAGTTGTTTCTCCTTATTTCCAGGTTGAATCTCTCTTTGATCAGGTTCCATCCATTATTCCTTGTCTGGCCTTTGAGTGCTTTAGAAAATAGCTTGACCCCTTCCTATCACCAATGTCCTTGATTATGTTACCTAGCTTGAGTAATGAAACATCTACAAGAAAACAAGGAAGCTCAGAGAGCACCCAGGACCCCTCATGTCAACTCAGAATAATTCTCCTTTATTATAATCCCCCCCCCAAAAAAAACCACTTTATATCTGTTTGGGGTCTTTTCCATAGTTTTTTGCACAGGGCAGTCAACCAAGCTGTTAGAAACTGTTGGAAGAGCGACTAAAAGCAGGTTTGAAATTTGGGACAAGAAGCGGCTATGAGAAAACAGGTTATTCACTTGTAAGACAGATGGATTGAATGGATGCTTGTTCAGTCCTTCAGTTGTATCTGACTCTTTCTGACACATGGAGACCATTTTGCCAGCACTGTCTCTTAACTGCTTCTTCGAGTCCTTTCGAGCTCCTTTTCTCAGTCGTCAGTACTAATATCTCCTTCTCTAATTTTCTGCAACCTCCTTTTTAATGGCTATCAATTTTGGCAAACATTGGGGAAAGCCTCTTGAATTATGATTAGGACATTAAGAATTTGAGCTTTAATTTAGCCGTGCTTTCCAATGAGCATTGTGGTGCCTGATACCTTTTAGTCTATTGAAAAGTACATACGATACTAGATGAATTGGTCAACTCTTGTAAAGTTGAACAACTATTAAAATCATTAAATGAGAAAAGCAGAGCTTTGAGATACTTGCTGTCCTTTATGCTGCTACACGTCTCTGCTTCTCCAGGCATGTTTTGGAAGCTGTTTTATAACTCATGTCCTTTCCAAAATGAGTGAGCGATCTGACTGGAAATGCCTGAATAAACCCTAGCAGCAATATACTTTGAAACTGTTTCCAGCACTTATTCTTAACCAAGTTGAATGGTCCCAAGTGCGCTGGATTTCATAGCGTGAATTAAGGCCACTGGTTTATCATTTCTTTGAACGTTAATGTTGCAGAAAAGTGTGATTTTTTTTTTTTTAAAAAGGGAAAGGAATCTTGTTGCATTGGCCAGTTTGCATGCATCAGTATTAGAATTAATATTGACATTAACAGTTAATGCTTACAGTATGGTGACCTTCGGTATCTATCAAGGGTAGGCAGGATGAGACATCACTGAATCAGCGGACTCTTGGTTGCTCACCCATTGTCCGTATTTTTGCAAAAGGTTGATATAATTTTCTTTCAAGAAGAAGTTGACATGCTTCAGTTGATTACTCTGTGGTTGGCCTTTCCTTCTCCTGCTGCTGGAAAAAGAGAATTCTGAGTCTTTTTCTCTTCTCCATTCAAAAAAGCCTCATGGATGCCTCCCCTTGGTATTTAATTAATTTAATTAAAGCATGCATAGTCATGGATAGTGCTTGAGACAAGGTAGTAGGGCAACGGATAGGCATTTTCAAAGATCCGTTGGCCATCACAGGATTAAATTGCAGGTAACCCTTGATTTACGACCACAATTGGGGCCAGAATTTGTATTGATAAGCAAGGCAATCATTGAGTTAGTCCTGTCCATTTTTTTTACAATCTTTTTTTTTGCCATGGTTATGAAGCAAATCAATTGTTAGGTAAATCATGTGGCCATTCAGTGAATCCAGCTTCCACCTTGCTTATCCACAGAAATTCCTGTCCCAATCATGGTTGTAAATCAAAGAATACCTCTAATTTAATCTTGCGATGGCCAATGGACTTTGCTTCTCAGAAGCTGGCTGGGAAGGTTGCAAATGGTGATCATGTAATATCACCAGGATACTGCAATTGTTGTAAATACCTGTCAGTGGCCAAGTGACCTGATGTTGATCATGTGATCATGGAGATGCTGTGATGATTAAAAATGCAAGGACTAGTCAATAGGACACTTTTTCCAGTGCCATTGTAATTTTGAATGATTGTTAAATGAATGGTTGTGAGTCTCAAGGGCTACCCGTAGCCCAGGAATACTAATTTGCTTTCAAATTTGCTTCCACCAAATTGAAAGAACCTTAGCAGAGGTGTTTTTCATGAAATCTGCATGCATTTATCTATCAACATCTATCTATCTATCTATCTATCTATCTATCTATCTATCTATCTATCTATCTATCTATCTATCTATCTATCTATCTATCTCTATCCATCATCTATCTATATATCTATATACATGTATATTTGCCTGTCATTTATCTATCATTATATTCTGTATGTGTATAAGTATGTATGTATGTATGTAGGTATATGTATATGTATGTGTATATGTACAGTATCTGATTTTTGCAACTTATGGCAAGGGGGTAAGGAGGTGGATCATTTTTTATATGTACATATCAAACCATGCATAACATACATGCGTGAACACAGAAAGTCCCTCTTACCAGCTATTTGGATCCTGGCCAAAGTCCTTTTTTCTTACCGCAAGCGAGGGAATGCGTCCAACTCCGACAATTGGAATCGGTGAAACGTTAGTCAACTTCCAAGCTGTGTAAGTCAACGATAATGATTCCAAATACATTTTCATATTTAAAGTGTACTTAACCGGATTGGCCACCTGTCAAATTCTAGGGCCCAGGTCATATGCTTTCCTTCATAATAGTCTCCCGTTAATAGAGTTTTTATTATTTGGATTTGGCAGGCACACATGCTTTTATTGAATGAACTTCCTGCTAAGTTTCTGAGGGGGAGCGATGGCTGGCTTATAACATAATTGCTCTATATGTTGATAATATCTTTTATTGTAATTGTTTTTCATTGTTTTTAATAAAAGAATCGGAATAAAGGGAGATGTAGCAAAAGATGGGCTCCCTCTCCCTTTCTCTTCATTATTCATGATGCGAACAGTAAATTTATCCCAAATAAGCATTTTACAGGGGTAAAAAGGTTTCATTCCAAAAGTGCTTAATTTAAATCAGTTTATACAATGAATCAGCTAATGATCTTTAGCACTGAGAGTTGGATGCTTTTATTCTCATTTTCTTCCCCCCATGAATAGGCTTTTGCAGATGGGGAGATGAGGAGGGGGGGTGGGATTTCATTGTGTAGAGATACGGTGAGCTTCTACAGCCCGTCTCTTATCAACAGATTAAAATTACAAAGTAGTAAGTGGAAAATATTTTTTTTTAACAAAATAAAGAAATCCAGTATGAATTAAAATGCTTCTTTGCATTCTGATCTGTAGGGTTTTTTTTCTTTTATTTTTTTGACGAGGGGGGGGGGGGAGAGCATTTTTATGGCGAATTGCCATATTATCTGTTACATCAGTTTACAATGAAGCTGCGATCAGACATAAAACAGATTTATAATATCATTAAAACACGATATCAAAGAATGAATAAGCAATTCAATAAAATTACAATAACGCCAAGATAAAAATGAAAGCCTTTTTCAATAACGGTTTTATGTAAGAACATTTTGCAGATAAATATGTGTTTATAGTTCTTTTAAATGCACATTTATTATACTGTTTCTAATAGTGCCATAGGGGTTAATTTTACCCTCCCATCTTTTTAATGTTGTAGCCTACACATGGTCTAAAAACCAGCTGCAAAATCTCCAACAGATTGTATTAAGTATGGATTTATGTGTTTGTGTGTGCGTCTGTGCATATATGTGTGCGGAATTCTCAACTGATTTTAGAGGAAAGATGCTGTTTTCATGCATAATTTGGTTTCCAGAAGTGGCTTAAAGGCAGCATTTTCAAATTGACTACTGTTTCGATCAGGTTAAGATTGGATGCGGATGACTGGAAGGGAGGGGTGGACTGGGAGAGGAGAGGATTTGAAACTTGGGGGAGGTGAATCCCTGAACATCTGTTGCATATTTTCACCAAAAAGTCAGTTCTACCCTGGTCTTCCATCCATTAAATCGCAATATTTTACATTCGGGAAAAAATTCCCATAAAGATTCAGCGTTGAAATCTGTTTTTAAAATTCACACACGCTCATGAAACCAATGGATTTTCACCCATGTGAACCCTGTGTAATTATTTCACAAGATTTGGAAAAGTGTGCACCTTGGTTTGCATTAAAACAATCTTCACATTTACACACTTACCCAAGAAGAGTGAAATTCCCATTCAATTTGTCTCAGAAACCATTAAAAAGACCCTTTGAGCATCTTTGATGTTAAGTCTGTTTTTTGGATGCTAATACTTGGAAAGGCAGCATGATGGTTTAATTGCATGACTGTATGATTATATACTCGTCCTGTTGCAAGCTTATAGGTACAGCCAGGGCTTAAGGGAATATTCAGCTCAGAAACACTTCAATCCTTATATTATATAATTTAGCATTTTCCCTCTAGAAATATATGAAATAGGGCACATTTTTTTTGTCTTCTGGGAAGGCACTTTCTATGTATTTATAAATATTAAGAGAAGTTAATGCCTGAGAATAGCACCTCCTTCTTTGCAGAAATCTGGATGACTGCAAATTGGCAACAGAGATGTACACTTTGCTTCATCTGGCGGTCAGCTAAAATTTTGCAGCCATCCAGAAATGATAGGAAGTATAAGAAAATATGATTTTGAAGTATATAAGAATGTGCGTCAGCCATGGAGCTTCCTATAGAAGGCCTGGCCATCATAGAATACCTTATACCAGTGGTTCTCAACATTTTCTTCACCATGGAGCCCCTTTAAATACCTTTTGTGGCCACGGACTCCTGAAACTTAACTCAAGATTTAAATCATAGCATTTCTTCAAGCCTCCATGGACCCCCTGTGACGATCACAGGTTGAGAACCAATGACTTATGCAAATCAATAATATGTACATCCTTTTGGGAGAGTAATCATTTCCACAATGTTTCATAAAAAGAAAACTATATTTGAATGTTGGTGTCCCGTTCCTCAGACTCCAGTTTATCCATGAAACGCTTCCTTTTACAAATTGAAATGGGTTGTTTTGCATCTTGGATGGTTGACACCATAGGGAATTTCGGTTTTCCCAACAAAGCCTTCCGTAGTCAAAAGTTTCCCAGTGCAAAGTGACCAAGAGCCCAGGGCAAAATCATTTATTCACCTCTTGCAGTGTAAGATTCCTTGCTGTCATGTCTCTAGCTGGGAAGGATGATTTGGGACAATGGTGGTTTTCTGGCCACCCCAACACCAGTTATTCATGGAAAATCAAGAGGCAAAGGAACATTTCTGTTTGTCTCAGAAGACTGTTGATTTTCAGGTCTTATGGACTGCCCTGATTCCTATTAGTTGCCTCAGGCAGTATGGACTCTTTTTAATGCTCCCTGATTTTGATGAGAACGATCACACATGAAGTAGTAGAGCTTATGTTTAGTTGATTTTTTTTTTTAATCTGCCTTTTACATCTCCTCGTGGATGTTGTATTCTGCATTTAAGCCTTGGGGCACATCGTTTCTTGACAACTGATATTTGACAGATGATCTCAGGACTTTGGGTTATATAGAGCACTAGCTCTATATCCGTGCTTTGCTACAAAACTATGTGATCAGGCTTAGATTTTGTGGAGGAAAATAAGGGGGATAAATTGTGCCTCTGCCTACCAGCATCTATCGGTATTCATCTAGCTAGCATCCTCTCAGTATGTGAGAGAGTTGAGGGCTGTTTGGAAACTGAAGCAGTATTTGTTGATGTGAGCAAGAAGGAGACAGCAAGGAGCCTGGGTGTGGCTTAGCTCTACTGTTCTGTACTAAAGGTGGTTGCTGCTGTGAAACTAAAACTGAAACTCCTCTTCTCTGCTTGTGTTTTGCATTTGGAACATATTTCTTTTCAGGTGGGAAGGGGGAGTAGAACTCCTTACCATCAGAGCGTGTTAATAATAATATACGAAATACGAATGCTCTGAGGGTCATTTCGAAAAATCATTTCTTGGTGAGCATCTAGAAATTAAGAGGAACATATGTGCCAAATTTCAAGTTTGTAGGCTTTATGGTTCTGGAGATTTTGTGATGATGTGTGAATGACTGTTGACCTGGTAGGAAGCTGTCTTCAAGGTTTCGTTTCCTCTAGACCAGCTGTTCTCAAATATTTTGGACTCAAGATCCCTTTATATTCTTAAAAATGACTGAGGACCCCAAAGAACCCCAAAGAGCCATGGTTGATATCTATCAACATTTACTGTATTAGAAGTTATAACCAAGAACGGTATTTATTTGACATTATTTTATTGGACAACCTGAAAAGATCTTGGAAACCTTTAGGAGTCCACAGGCCACACTTTGAGAACCATTGATATAAACCAAGCATGGGCAACTACACCAACTTTACGACCTGTGGATTTCAACTCCCATGCTGGCTCGGGAATTCTGGGAGTTGCAGTCCACAGGCCATAAAGTTGGAGTAGTTGCCCATCCCAGTATAGCCTTACTGAACTAGAAATGCAAAACTGAATACAGATAGCACTTAAAGCTTTGCACTCTGAAAAAAAAAAAATACTGGTGCAACGCATACTCGCACACATACATATCCAGACCCATTTCAATATCATTTCTCTTTCTTTACTATCAAAATCAGTTTCTGTTCAGATCTTCAGGGCCTTCCACACCTTCTCCAGAGCTAATCCTAAATCCCTCCTCCCCCTTTCCTTCATGAGATTTTTTTGGGACAGAAATGAGACAAACTGTCCTAGGCGGGCTCCTCTGTGTGTGATAATTCAGATTTACTGGAATTTGGGCTGTTGTTACTGGATTGTTATCCTCCTCCA
>NC_142000.1:14158544-14233544 GCF_049901715.1 Pseudonaja textilis
CCCAGTTAGGTCCATGTAGGGTTTTTGGTGGCTTTCTTTTTACGACCCTCTAGGTGACTAGAGCTGAGCGTTTACTGGCCAGATGTCCTTCCTGATGCCTAAGCAGAGTTCACAGCAGATTTTTTTTTTCTTTATACCTAGGAGAGAAACATTCTGCTGCTACCTAGGATTGAACTCTCAACCTTCCAGCTTCTTCACCACTAGGCCACCATGTTGCTCTTTTTTTTGGGGTGGGGGGGGCAACAGTACAGAAATGATCTTCAATCTTTCTTTTTTTATCTTCTCAGTCTAGGCCCATGGTCTCCTGTTCAAGACCTAACCAGGTTCAACTTTGCCTGAAACATAAAAAAGGTCATACAAATACAAACATTGGTCTCTCAATTTTGGTGTATTTATGCAAGAGTATGAAGAATTTGTTCTTCTTGAAGAGATTCCATCCCTTCCCATTATATACAAACAAAAGCATGACTCAGAAACCCTATTTTATTTCCATTTTGGCTACTTTTGTTGTCAACAATAAAGAATGTCATTCCACCACCAAAATTGCCGTCGAAAGAATTGTATTCCATGGACAAAGCTCAGAGTGAGGTTTAAACTTACATGCAGATCAGTGGAAGCACCCAAATGTTTTTGGTTTCATCACTCATTCTCTTTTCTTATTACATTGGGGGAAACGGAAGAGAATGACTCAATTTTCAATAAATAATAGCCATGCCTGGAAGGATAAAAGAAAAAAGAAAAGAAAAGAAATCAGGATCACCAAAAAAAGAAAAGAAAGAATGAAACCTTATTCATGTCAGACAATGAAAAAAAACTTTCTCAGATGATCCCATGAGTTGACCTTTCTAAATATATATTCAGCATATACAGGTGACAAAGTATGGAGACAGAAGTCTGCCGTTAAATAAAAATGATTTATATCATCTATTTTGAGATATTTCTCTAGACAAACAATTGCTTGTTCTTCTTGCATAAAAACCTTTTCCGTCATGTGCTTCTATGTTTTACTGTCTCTCAACAAGTTAATGAAATTGGATGATCTTTATCATTCATAACTTGAGGTTGAAAAAGTGAGGTGCAGATGGTCATTACAATTGAGTTAAATTAATTATAGGTTAAGCAACCTTTGTATACTTGAAGTAGTATCTTAAAATTATGGAGTTGGAAGGAGCTGCAGGAATTAACCACCATAATCTTTTGCATTAGGACTAAGAAATTCCAAACGAATTCAGTGTACATTTTTTCTAGTAACCGAGGAGTATTTTACTATAATTCTGGCAAACCCTTTTCTGTCTCGTGAATTTAACTAGGCTCAAATCTATCTTCAGAACCTCTGGGAAAGTCTTGCTATAGGAAGTACAGAACCACCCTTTCGATGGCAAATTCCCAGATGGTGTTGGTGAAAGTTATTGTTTGTCAGTACCTGATAGATCACACAGATTTCCCACACAGTCCTTCTGTTTTTGCTGCAAGACAACATGCACAATCCTGGCTGAATCTTGGACTATTAGTGTCTGAATACATTGATTATCTCCTCTGAAGAGTATTCTGCTTCATTTGACATGAAAATGAATGTGTTCTGTGGTTTGCAATCTCTTCTCCATATATGTCAGCCACTTTTGATCTTCCTTGGGTGTGTAAGCATGGATATTTGATGCTTAGTAGTCCCACCAAATGTACACAAGGTAATTCCTGTTTGTATATATTGTTCTTTGCAAAGACTATCTATCTATCTATCTATCTATCTATCTATCTATCTATCTATCTATCTATCTATCTATCTATCTACCTATCTATCATCTGTCTATCACAATAGCACTTAACTAACACTTTGTAGTGCTTTACAGCCCTCTCTAAGTGGTTTACAATGTCAGCATATTGCACTTCAACAATCTGGGTCCCCATTTTACTGACCTAAAAGGATGGAAGGCAGAGTCAACCTTGAGCCTCTGAGGATCGAACTCCTGGCTATGGGTAGAATTAACCTACAATACTGCATTCTAACCATTGCACCACCATGGCTCGCTCTGTCTGTCTGTCCATCCATCCATCCATCCATCCATCCATCCATCCATCCATCCATCCACCCGTCCGTCCATCAATCCATCCATTCATCTGTCTGTCTGTCTGTCTGTCTGTCTATCTATCTATCTATCTATCTATCTATCTATCTATCTATCTATCTATCTATCTATCTATCATGTATCTACTCATTATTTATCTAACTACAGTATCCACATAGATGCAAAAATGCTGAACTCTAAACTGTGCACATACTTGATACAAACCTAGGCAGACACAACAGGAAGGGAGAGCATGCATACACACCCAGACCAGATGTAACATATAATTTTATTACATAGAAGGAATAAAATTTTCTGCTATGGTCACTGCTGATGAAAGGATTGGAAATCATTTCTGAAAGCAGGCTCTGCTTGTTTTTCCTACCTTGAAGACAAAACAAAACAGCTATTTGGGTCATGCAAGGTGGTTTTTTTTTTATCTTATTAAAAGTGACCCTGTTTTAGTTGAATGGGACCTAATCTCTTTGATTGTGGTAAGAAGACCATGTGTCCCAAGATACCCACGTGGTACCAGAGGTGGTATTCAGTAGGTTCTGACCAGTTCTGAAGAACCGGAAGTGGAAATTTTGAGTAGTTCAGAGAACTGGCCAATCCCACCTCTGACTGGGGATTTTTCAGTATCCTTCCCCTGCCATGCCCACCAAGCCATGCCCACATAATCAGTAGTAAAAAAAATTGAATCCCACCATTGCTTGGTATTAAGCATGGATTGGCATGTTCATGTTGCTGCCATCTGAATCCAGTTCTCATAAGGTCCCCATTGATTCCCCAGTTTTGGAGTATTCCCCCAAGCATTCTTCTGAATCTTTGGAGAAGCCACTTCTGAAGCAGCTTTTTAACAATTACAAAGGTTATTCAATAAAATATCTCCATGGACCAATTTAGGACTGTAGCAGAGTGGGAGATAATAATACCTACATTCAGAAGCAAAACAGAACTCGATTGCATTATATAGTAGTAATACATATCTCAGGAGTTTGTGATGCCCCAAGAGAGTTTATCCTATACTTTCATCCATGGTTGCAAAAGTTGAGAAATAGCAATGACATTTGCTTAGGGGAACATGGCAATTGTAAGTTGTCCATTATATCTGGCTCCCAAGTTGCTTTTGGTAAATATGGTATTTCTTTTTTTTTTTTTTGTTATCAATAACTGGAAGTAAAGTGTTGAGAATCAGTGAGGCCTTTTAACTTTGTTGATTGATTGATTTGAGTTTTTAGGTTGATTGATTGATTGATTTGTTTGCTAGGCATATTGCCAAAAGATGACTCTGGACTTTAATGTTTTAAATACAGAATTTGGCAAAGTTGAACTCTGAACTAGTTAAAAAATAACACCCCTGAACAGGGCAATGAAAGCTTTCCATTGATTGTCCCCAAACCAGCATTGATAAGCTCACGTAGAGAAAAGAATTTAACTTAGATTCAGAGACAACTTTATTTTTCTCCTCTTTTTGATGTGAAGGTGAGATATTGAGTTGCATTAACATGGGAGATCTCTGTCCATAGAAAGAATCTGCAGGAAATATGAGATACTAAAACCTACAAATTTCTCAGCATTTGAATGCTAAGCTGTCCTCTTCTCTATTTTCTGCCCTTTATGTATCTTAAGAATATATAAACAGTGTAGACCTTACAGCTGCATATACAAAACAGTTCACATGACATTCTAAGATGCATTTTTCAACCATTGTTTGAAAAATAATTCAAACTCCAAAACAAATCAAAAACGTGCTAACTCAAAATCAATTAAACCAACCGTGCCCTTAGCATAAATAACATGAGAGTCAAACCAATTGTTTATTTAAGGAAGCAGGCTTAAATAACATTCAACAAACCAGGTTTAAACAAACTAGGGCCTAGAGGAATATTTGAATTCATTCACAGGCTCTGTTCTCATCTCTTACATCCCATCGGATTTAATTGTAAGTCAATATTGCCCTATAGATGCTCCTAATGCTGTAATGGAAAGAGTGAGAGTTAGACAGTATAATGTTGTATTGCAGTATAATGTTGTTATATAGCAGGGTTTTTATTCACGAAGGCCGAGAGGGGTGTTAATCAGAACTAAATGTTAAAATGCAAGGTTAATAACAATAGCTATTAAAATAATAGTATCTGAAAACTTCCAAGCCACAAGGGAAGCGTGTGTGTGTATGTATACATATTGTACATATTTCATGCTTCCCAACTCCTCTCAGTGTTTGCACACATGTACAGAGACATACACAATTTCACAAACGCACAGTTATATCCTTGGTTACCTGAGACCCCATCTGTTTATTGTTTATTGTGTGATTGTTTGCTTTTCCCCCCTCCCTCCCTCCCAGCCTTTTTCTCATTCTCCTTCCCCTCCCTCCTCAAAAGTAACCGGTCTCAGATTGGGCACCCCCATTTGTAACACAGCAGCCATTTTTCTGCACGTAAGCAGCTTGCATTTAAAACTCCTCCACTCATCCATCTTCATTTGAAGACTGGGTTAAAAAATAAAATTAATGATCACTATCAGACTGAAGATGAGCGCCATCACCAGTGAAAAGTTGCTCTGCCAGATTTTGCCAAGGAGAACATTTTTCACCGGCTTGAAATGGCTGGATATACTTGTAAACATTATTAAAAATAATAACTTAATGTTTCCTTCCTGTGACTATCTAACATTAGCAAGGTAACTTCAATTAGCATTTCCTTCCAGCGATGCTTTTTTTTTTCTTCCTTCTTCTATTTCATTTTATTTAAGAAGGGATTTGTTTTCTAATATTTTTCTCCCCTCCTGCCGTTGTCAGCGGAGAACTCTGTCAAACGGCTGCAACGTTTCTCTGCCATCACTAACGGTTTGCAAAAGGCACCAAACGGGAATGTATGGCTTTGATTTTATTTGCTTTAGCATAGCTGTTTGGTGAAATGGAAAGACATAAGTATGCATTTCAATATACTGTATCCCGTTACACAAGATTTTAAAAATAGAAGTAAATAGCTCAGTGCACTTAAATCAGGCCATTTTATTTATTTTTATTTTTTTTGGGGGGGTGGAAATTACAATGATAAATTAATACAGATGCCTCAGCCTTAGGGTATTTTTTTTTAAATAACATAGGATGTGCATTATACAGATATATTCCCAAGCCCACATTAAAGATCCATATGAAGCCAATTATCTTACGTATCTAACACGCTTCTCCAGAATGGACTCATTTACCATCATTAAAAAAAAAAAAAAAAAGAAAGAAAATCAGAAGGTAACTTTTCACCATGCACTCAAATGCAAAATCAGCTTGGTTCAACTTGCAACAGTAAAAAGTTCTTCAGGCTCCTATTGACCCATTTCGAAGAATGTTCCTGTGCTTTTAAATATTTCATGTAAGGAGGAGTTTAGCTTGCATGATTTGTCCAGCAAGAGATCAACTCGGCTTTCTATAAAAAAAAAGTTACTTTTTATTGCAGGAACTCTACTGGGATCTGCAGTCATTAGTATCTTAAATGGTGGGAAAAAAAAAAAAAAAGCTCCTATGGAACTGAGCCTGGAAGACTCTTGAAGGACCAATGTTTTTTTTTTTTAAAAAAAAATCATGTTCTTCTAAAGTTATTCCATAAGATCTGAGCTTTGGGGAAAGCACTAGAACATTATCAGCCATAACTTTCAATAAGGCCTATTTAATATCTCTCAGGCTTAGGTTATTATTTCACTACAGAAGTGGAGCTGCATCTGAGTTGAAATCAATTGTTGTGTTACACAAATATTGTCTAGTGTAGGATCCAATCGGAGTTGGTCCCTGGGACTAGACTCAACTAGACTCTGGTCCCAGAGACTAACTTACACAGTGCATTTATTCTGAGAATGGGATCATATGCACAACTATTTCTAGCCTGGTTAAAAGCCTTATCATAGCAGTTTGAATCCCTTCTGTTAAGAAAATAGTCCAATAGTCCAAACTCAACATACTTGAGTAAGTAAGCCTCTCAAATAATTCCACTATTGTGAGAGATACCCTACTTCCAGATGCCTTCTAAGGATGATTCAAGTTGCTGTTGGTCATCTTTAAAACCTCATGTCTCAAAACTTGGTTAATTTTAGGACCTTCTCTTGTCAGTTTCTCTTCATCTTAAAAAAAATCTAGGAGGGACCCTATTTGAAGGCTTCCAGAAATAGACAGTTATGGAAGCATTTCTAAATGCCAGTACTAAGAAGGAGAGGGTTTTTTTTTAATCCAAATTGTCCCAAAGGAGAGAGGCAACAATAGGAAAGACTGCCTTTGTAGTGCCTTCAAAGATAGATCTTAACTTGAACTGTCCAAAAAAGAGATCAATGGCTATTTCAAAAAATTTGAATCTTGACCTGGGGCAAAATCCAAAGCATTCATTTGTTTGTTCATTAATTCATTAATCCATTAATTCATTCAATGAGTCTAAAGCTTTATGGGAAATGTTACATATCCAGCATAGCTTGAAATCTTTATTCCATAATCTTTATTCCTTCATCTACCATCAACATTTTGGCTCAATTAAGATCAATTGATTTGCTCTTCTATTCTTACCATCAGATACTAATTGTGCTATCTTTTTGATTAAGGCAGAAAAGAAAGATTTTCTAACCATTACATGCAATATAATTTAACAAGAAGTTAAAAATAGTCTTTCCTGAGTGAAATATGCCTTCTATATCAAGTAGAGCATCTTTAGATTCAGCCCATAACATTTGTTATAAAAAACCATCCCTGCTGGATACATAAGGGCAAACTGCCACTCAGGAAATGAAAAAAACCCTCTTCTTTAATTGTTACTATTAAGGCCAATAACAATGCTAACAAGGAATGAAAGAAATTATAATTTTGCCTTTATTTAGTGGTAAAATGGGTGGAAAAATACTTAGCAGCAAGCCAGCCAAATGTCCTTGGAAATTAGTATAAGTCTCTATGTGTAGTTTCTAGGCATACTTGTTTCCTCACTATCCATGGAAATGAAACTATTTTATGGCACTCATCCAACCTTTCACATTATTTCATTGGCAAACACTAAGGTATCTGTTGACATCATACAAACATGCTGGCAGAGAATTTTGAAGGAGAAAAAAAAAAAGAAAGCTGTCATTTATTCTTAGCCTGACACCGTCTAAGTATTCTTTAAAGCGTTAAGCGTTGAATTGCCATTTAACATTTTGAATCATTCATCGACACAGCATAACATGATATGTTTGTTTGGATAAGTTAAAATGGATCGATCTAAGAATGACCGACTATTGAAAATCTTCATGTCCATTCAGAAAGAAAAAGCATATCGACATAGGTGGCCCAGGGAAGAACAGAAAGGTTTCAAAAATATGTTAGCCCTGCCATCTCTGATTGGTATTTGGTATCAATATCCCGGAAATGGCTTTATTTTTACAAAGACCTGCAATGGTTAAAGCTGAGAAGCCAAGGAGCTCTAGACCTTATGCAGCTTGTGGAAAAAAGATTGTGGAAATGGAACAAAATAATTCATTTGGAAGACTGCATCCAGTTCTGGTCACCACGACATTAAAAAAAAGATGTTAAGATTCTAGAGAGAATCCAGAGAAGAAGAACAAGAATGACTATGGGCTGGAGGCTAAAACATATGAAGAATGGATATGCCTAGCCCAGGGGTGTCAAACTCAATTTCATTGAAGGCCACATCAGGGTTGTGTTTGACCTTGAGGGACTGGGAGTGGATGTGGCCAGGATGGGTGTGGCCAGCTTGATGTCACTCATGTCGGGGGCGCCTGTGGCCCGAGTGCTCTACCAGCAAAAATGGGCTCCCAATCTCCATTTTGGGCTGGTCTGGTTTCCTGCACCCTCTGCCAGCAAAAACAGAGCTGGGGAGGGGGTGGCCCTTGTAAGCTCCATTTTTGGCTGAGATGGCCTCCTGAAGCTCTCTACCAGCAAAAATGAAGCCCTTTTGAGCTCTGTTTTCCCCGACATTGTGGGTTGGACTTTCACTGTTTCCAGGGCAGCCCTGCAGGCCAGATCTTAGCACCCTGTAGACCAGATCTGGGATCTCTTGCCTGAGTAAGAGGTTGACTAGAAGATCTCCAATGTTCCTTCCAACCCTATGTTTCTATTGCTCATTTTGAAGAATGGACCTGAGCCCTCAGATGTTAGTTTTTGGCTCTTAACTCTTAGCTAGTGTTCAGATCAGCCTGGTATTATGTGAGTACATTTGGGACTTCATACAGCTGGAGTGATATTTCTGTTGTCACAGCAATAGGGTGGTAGATCATTCATTTACTCTTTTCTCTGGAAGACAGAAGGAGATTTCAAGGAAATGGGACAGATATGGGAGCATTTCAGTCATTACCAATGTGGTGTTTGGCAGCAAATTTTCGAGACAAAGCATAGGTTTGAATGAGTTATCTCATTCTTCATTGTAGAATTGACACAAAGTATGTAGTTGAATAGTATGGTCACCCTCTCTTCATACTCTACATAAATGATCTCTGTGATCATATTAAGAGCAATTGAGTTCTCTTTGCTGATGATATAAAGCTGTTCAATACCACAGACAATACTGCTACCCTTCAAAAAGATCTTGACTATGTATCAGAATGTCAAACAAATGGCAACTTCAAATCTCAACAAATAAATGCTCTGTCTTACATATTGGCAAAAAAAAAATCAGAAAATAAATTACAAGCTGAATAGTCAAGACCTTGTTGATGATCCAAGCTCTGTAAAGGACCTTGGAATACTCATCTCTAATGATCTAAGTGCTAGAGCCCACTGTAACTACATAGCCAAAAAGGCATTAAGAGTTGTTAACCTAATCCTACATAGCTTTTTCTCTAGTAATATCACACTACTAACTAGAGCATACAAAACATTTGCTAGACTAATACTTGAATACCACTCATCAGTCTGGAACCCACATTACATATCTGATATTAGCACAGTTGAGAAAGTCCAGAAATATTTCACAAGAAGAGTTCTCCACTCTTTCACTCATTGCAGAATACCTTATGCCACCAGACTTGAAATTCTAGACCTAGAAAACCTTGAATTACGCCGTCTTCGGTCTGATCTAAGTATGGTATATAAAATCATACATTGCAATGTCCTACCTGTCAATGAATACTTCAGCTTCCACCATAACACCACAAGAGCAAACAATAGATACAAACTCAAGACAAACCGCACCAAACTTGATTGCAGGAAATATGTCTTCAGCAACAGAGTGGTCAATGTCTGGAATATTCTACCTGACTCTGTAGTTTCTTCCCCAAATCCCAAAAACTTTAACCTTAGACTGTCTCCTATTGACATCACCCCTTTCCTAAGAGGTCTGTAGGGGGCGTGCATAAGCGCACCAACATGCCTACCATCCCTGTCCTATTGTGTCTTTTTATTTTTCTTATATGTACCCATTTCATGTATTCATAACTATGTATATACTTATACCTATTATCTTGTAAGTGATTGACAAATCAAAATAAATAAATTAAAAATAAATAAAAATAAAAATACTGCAGTGTCCAAATGTTATGTTCAGAGAATAGGAAGGATCTGGACAGTTGTAGAGATCAAGTTTACCCCCAAAGTAATTCCAAGATTTAGGATAAAAACATGTGAAGACACAGAAAGTTTTACCTAGTCTCAGCAAGTGTGTAGGAGATGACCAGGATGAGCCTGAGGGAGGGGTCAAATCTGTTGTCAGTCTCGAGTCCCTTCATGCCCATGAGAAATCTAAGTCCAGCCCACTGTGAATTCCTCATTTACCACCAAATTGCTTTAACTGTTAATAGTTCAGATTATTGTAGAGCGCTTAAGCTTGCAATAAATTTTTATACCCATTTGAACTGCCTGGATCTCCTGAGTTCTCTGGCACTTGACATTGTGTGACTATCCCTTATATCAGAGGCCTCTAAACTTGGCAACTTTAAGACTTGTGGATTTCAACTCCTAGAATTCCTCAACCTGCTTTGCTCCCAATTTGGGAAGACTTCCTGAGTAGACCATTACAAGCAGAATGTGCTTCCAAGAAATGGGGTGTTCCTCCAATCCCTCCATTCTTTGAGTCTCAGTCCAGCAATATTGGTTTGTAGGGGATAAAGGAAGAGAATCAGTTTGGTCTAGGGCCATGATGGCTAACCTATGGCATGTGTGCCACAAGTGGCATGCAGAGCCATTTGTGCCAGCACACGAGCTGCCGGCAAACTTACCTCACTGCGCATGCGCGCATCTCACAGCTGATTTTTCTGCTAGTTTCAGGCCTTTTTCGGCCTCCCAGAGGCTTGGAAAAAGCCTCTGCAAGGCTTTTCAGGAGGAATAGGCCTGTTTCGTCATTTCCTGTAATACCGGAAGTGACGAAATGGGTATATTATTCATCCTGAGAAGCCTTGGAGAGGCTTTTTCCAAGCCTCTGGGAGGCCAAAAAAGGCCTCAAACCAGCCCCAAAAAATCAGCTTTGAGGCACAGTGCAGGTAAGGGGATGGTGGGGGATGGCATGGGATGACTGCACACGCATGCACAGGGGATGTGGGGGGCGCACATTGCATTCTGGGTGACGGCACGCAAGTGTAAGTGCGCTAACGTGTGTGCAATTTTTGGCACAGGAACCCCAAAAGGTTAGCCATCACTGGTCTAGAGGTTAAGGCACCAAGCTAAAAAGCAGGAGATGGTGAGCTCAAGTCCTGCCTTAGTCATGAAAGCCAGCTGGGTGAGTTTGGGCTACTCATTCTCAGCCTACCTCACTTCACAGGGTGATTGTTGTGGGGATAATAGGAGGCGGAAGGTAAGTTAGATGTCTTCTCTACCTTCAGTTATTTATAAAAATAATAAAGGCAAGATACAAATGAATAAAGCACTGTTGATCTTTAGAAGCACCTGTTGGGAGGGGACAACATTGTCCTATGGTTGTTCTGGCTGTTTTAGGATCAGGCTCAGAAAGCTCATTTATTTCTTTGATTTACGTATTTAATTTGATTTCAGTGCAACTTCAATCAATCAGAATAGAGCTGGAAGGGACCTTGGGGGTCTTCTATCCCAATACCCTGCTCAAGCAGGATATTACAGACTATTTCAGTCAAGTGGTTGTCCTCCAGACTCTTCTTAAAAACTTATAGTGATAATAGTGTTGGCATCTCCCTTTGTGCATGGAAACACTTGGGTGTTTCAGCAAAACCACAGGCAAAAAAAAGTGGATTTCTCCCCCTTCCTTTGACCACATCCTTGCTAATCCTAGTGATTTGCTGGGCACTTCACTGTTTGTTGTGTGACAAGTTAAGACTTTGGACAAGGTCAGCTCTTGAATCTTGATTACGGTTTTCTCCCCCCCCTTGAGCCAGGAAACATTGATCTGTACATCTAGTTTACCTTGTTTTCTTAGCCATTTGTGACACACTACAACAGTTCCCATCGAAAAAAGTGTCATGTAAATAAATTACAACTTAGGATGTATACATTAAATAATTTTATAAATGAACTTTAAAAATGATGGCATTAAAAAAAAATGCCATTCCGAAGCCTCTATGGCCACAGTGATTATTCTGAGCATGTTGTCATGTGTAATGAGGCACAGTCCCATCATTAATCAAAAGAACCAATCAGATAACTAATTTAGGCAATATTCTTTACCACAGGACATGTCGGTCAGTAAAAATGCATTAAAATAGCAAGAGATCAATAGCAGACGCTAGGGACAATATTCACAAACCAGTCTTAAAGTTTAGGGTATTGTGTGTGCTGTCATAATGGGCATCTGTAGTTGAGCGATGTACAAAACTTTAGATACCTGCTTACAATTCTACCTCTTTTTTAAAAAAAGTTAACAATAAATTGAGAGCTTGTCTGCTATGTATTTATTTCCACCCAATGGAGGGAAATTGCAAGCAAACAGATTTCAATTCAAATTTCCTTTTGGAGAAAGCTCTAAATGATGAAAGCTATTAAAAAATAACATGGACTTCCTTGTTATGGAAAGTCTGAAGCTAAAGTTGACTCTTGAATTGGCTTGAATGCATCCTGGGTAGACAAGGGAGACCATCAATAATAGTAACTGTAATAGTAATTCTGAACCAAAGAATATTATTATATTGTTGTAGATCAGGGTGTCAACTCTTGGCCTGTGGGCCAGATGAATCACACCCTGGCCACTCCCACCCCTGTTTGAGTGAAGCAGGAAAAAGTCACGATACGTCATGTGATGATACATGATGCCACGAGTTTGACACCCCTGTTGTAAATGATTCATCCATGATCATCCATAGAAGGCATCTTGGGTTCAATTCCAAGACAACAGGAGCAGCATTTGAACACCATCGGCATTGATAATAAGACCGTTCATCAGTTACAAGAAGCAGCTTTGGAACAGCTTACATCCCTCAGCAATTAACACCATCAAACAACAGCATCTCCCTATCCCTGAGAAGGACTTGATAGGCAGATAAAAAGGCCAAATCTAGTTCAAACATAAAGCTGACTCTGTGACCACCCATAATGCTGAATCAAAGATATGTTACAGATTATTAATCCATGCCTGTGAACAGAACAGCCTTAAAACCCAGCCCCAGAGCAGAATCCCTTACAGCAGTCAATGTAGAAATCAAAAGAATGCATGAATATCAGTTTGCAATAATCAACTATTATTTTCTGTTGACCACAAATTTCCAGTCCTTTAAGGAAAGGATTATAGCTGAGTCACTTAACTGTGGTTTAGCCACCCAAAACAGATGATTTATGATAAGCTTCCACAGTATCCATCTGATGCTTAAATTTCTAGCAACTTCTTTGTCCGGTATATTTTCTAAAACAGTCTATTAATATTTGTCATCCGATTATTATTATTTTTCTGGCCAAGAAAGAGCTTTTCCTGTTTTTGTTCAGAATGCAGCATCTTTGTCTCCAATGAAACATTTTTCCTCCTTCCAAACTTTGGCAACAACCCGACTTAAGACAGCAGGATGGAGCACAGATGCAAAGAACTCTGTGTCAGGATATTACCAAGTCAGCTCTTGATTAGTGGGTTGCTTAATCAGCTATGACAGGGTAAATAGATTTCTGGCTACAAAGCCACTTCTCTGGGAAACCCACTTTGGCTAAAATATAGAAAGGAACTCACACTTCAGTGGATTGGTCTCCCAATTATTATTTTATTTCATTATGATTCTTCCAAGGAGCTAATGGCCAAAGAAGCCCTTTCTTTACAGGATCAGAAAAGTGCTGAGCAGAATTGGCTTTCAATTCCTGAATAATTGTCAAGCTCGAGGTTAATTGGAGATTCTGACCATAATCTAATTGCTGGAATTCTGGTGGAAATCAAAAGAGAACATGGATGTGATGGAATCAAGATCGCATGAAGTTCCAGTACCACTTTACAAAGCCTTAGTAAGACCACCACAATACAAAAAAGTTGTTGAGAGAGTGCAAAGAAGACCAACAAAAAATATTAAGGGACTATACCGGAAATATATTGTAAAGAATTGAAACATTTGATTGTCAATGTTTTAACAGCGACTAGAATTGTATTTGCTAAGAACTGGAAAAATGAAAAAATACCTATGCAGGAGGAAATTATTAAGAAAATCATGGACTGTGCCAAAATGAGTAAATTGACATTTGAAATTAGAGAACAAGAGGATAAACAATTTTATATGATATGGGATTTATTTTATCAATGGTTAGATTAAAAGACATGGTAAAGAAATAGACTAGTAAGCCTTACAATAAAAGTTAATAGATTGATATAGAATACAATATTAAATATATAACCATTGGATAAATGTATAAGATTAAATCATAATGAAAATTAGTATATCTCGTATAAAATGATGGAAAAATAGTCAAATGAATGTTTTATAATTTATATTATATAAGCACAAGCTAGATCGATAAGGTAAGAATTTATATAACTTGTGAGTAATGGTAAAAAAAGGATAGCACAAAAGATTGTAACCAACTGACACACTGTATGTATATAATTGAAAGATGGTTTTATGTTTTTATGTTTTGTTCGTATGTTTGTTGCAAAAAATAAAAACTTTGTTAAAAAAATATTAAGGGACTGGAAGCTAAAGCAGACAAAGAACGATTACGGGAATTGGCTATGTCTAACCTGGTGAAAAGAAGGACTGGTGGGGACATGATAGCACTGTTCCAATATCTGAGGAGCCCCTCCAAAGACAAGGGGATCAAACTGTTTTCCAAAGCACCAAAAAGCAAGGCGAGAAATAATGGATGGAAACTAACCAAGGAGAGAAGCAACCTAGAACTAAGGAGAAATTTCCTAATTGTGAGAGCAATTAACCACTGGTATAGCTTGCCTTCAGAAGTTGTGGGTGCATCAGTGAAGGCATTCAAAAAGAGACTGGACAACCGTTTGTCTGAAATGATATAGAGACTAAATTGGATTAGAAGATCTCTTAGATCCCTTCCAACTATCCCAACTATCCAATTATTTATGTTCTATGATTGTAGATGCACCATAAGCTCCCTTGAAAAATGAAAGGACACAAGATAATTTAAAAAAAAAAAACCCTTCTCTTTCCTTAAAAAAATTGAGATCATGCCAAGAGTCAGTGATTGGCTCAGAATCAGCCACTGAACTTCATCAGTGGATCTTCCCCATCTATGTCCATGGCTCATTTATTCCTAGGATTAGAATATATGAAATAACAATTAAATTAAACCACTGTTTTCAGCCTGGTGTGATGCATGGAGAGATCATTTCATTGTTAAACATTCATTGTATGTGCAGTAGGCGTTCCCCATATTTGCTTCTCAGGCATACCGAAAGAAGAGTTTGCACAAACAGGAAGAAGAATCTGAAAAGGATCTGAATTTTGTTGCCTGCTTCCATTTCCATAAAACTTAAATAGCTTCTTTAATATGCAAGGACATTTTAACTTCAGGAACAAGCGACATATTTTGTGGATCATCTAGCTCAGCTCTGATCAAACTCTGACATGGGGGTAATTTTGGAACTGCCGTTGCTTTCATTTCTTTTAATTTTGATGGCAACCTCGATGGATGTTCCAATGTTGTGAGTTTTCTCAGAACAACCTTTTCCATGTTCAACCAAAAGTAATTTTAAGGGCACAAGGTTCAGAAGCACCATGTTTTTAGGAGGGAGAGCCATGGTAGTGCAGTGGTTAGGATGCAGTATTGCAGGCTGACTCTACTCACTTCCAGGAGTTCGATCCTCACTGGTTCAAAGTTGACTCAGCCTTTCATCCTTCTGAGGTCGGTCAAATAAGGATCCTGATTGTTGGAGGCAATATGCTGAGTCCATAAACCGCTTAGAGAATGCTATACTAAAACACTATGAAACAGTATATAAGTCTAAGTGCTATTGCTATTGCTGTTTTACCATAACTATCTACAGTAGACTTCCTACAGTTCGTTTGCCGCATCTCTGCGGTATCCAATCACCAACTACATTTACAGATTTTTCTACTCCAAACAATTTATCGACTCTGCCGGTCCATGACTTGGGCCATTTTTGGTGACACATAAAAGTTATAGGATAGGAGAGCTTTTGTTATGGGTTGTAATTATCCAATCTCAAATTTAGACCAAGCCTACATGGTTTACATCTTCTTACTTTTGTGCTCTGAGATGAGTTAAGCCTCAGATAAAATTGACTTGAAATTTATAGATGCAAGGAACCCAAGCTGGCTTCTTCAGTAACGGAGTTGAGTCAACTCCTAACACAATATTGGGACAATAGTTCAGTATTGATTCTGAGACTGTCACCTCCTGATTTACCAGCAGAGCTCCTTGAAAAGCTGGGGATCTTTGCAGAGGTCTCTTTCAGAGCGACTGTATGTCAGCATTAAACTGCATTGATGCAATATGTGTTCCCTCTAAAAGCCCCCCTTTTCAAATTAAAAGCCTTGAGACCGCTCTATATTTTTTGGTTGTTCCCCCCACCCCCTCACTTGCCTAGCCCCAATGCTGCACACATATTAAAAATCATTAAGGCCAATAAAATGTAAGGTACAGGTGATGAGTGGGGTACTATGTGATTGGAATTTGCCTGTATGTTTCCAATTAAAATCTTGCCTTTAAAAACAGATAAATAATCTCTCTCTTCTATCACTGTCCTCTCCTTCCTTATGCAAAGTGCTGGAGAAGGACACAGCATCAGAAGTCAAAAGAGGAAAATGTTCAGAAGAGGCAGGAGGGGAGTTGCATAAAGCCGTCATCCCAAACTACGAGGCTCCAGTTTTTAAGAGATGAATTAGGGATCTAGATAAGAAAGGGGAATTAAGACAGTTACCTAAGAACACGGAAATATTTCTTCAGAAAGCAGACCTTTATCACACTACCAGTTCTATGGAAAATATAAGTGGTAGTGTAATATAGCTATTTTCCAAAGCACCAGAAGGCAAAGCAAGTAGCAATGACTGGAAACTAATCAAGGAGAGAAACAACCTGGAATTAAGGAGGCACTTCCAAACAGTGAGGGCAATTAACCAGTGGAACAACTGGCCTCCAGAAACTGTGGATGTTCCATCACTGGAGGTTTTTAAGACGAGACTAGACAGTCACTTGTCTGAAATGGTATAGGGTCTCCTGCTTGAGCAGGGGGCAAGACTAGAAGACCTTTGAGACCCCTTCCAATTCTAATATTCTGTAGTCTGTATATAGCTGTGTTGTGTTGCACTGTTTACTTGTTCCTCAGCATCAATCTGTTATACTTAATTAATAGTTTTCCATTTACTTCTCCAAAAAATGTAAATATTGACCTTGTAACTGTTCCAGAATTTCAATTTCTTGCCAAATTGTCAGGTCTCTGTTGATTTTCTGATGAGGAATCTGTTTAGTTGGTGGTTTGCATTAATTCTTTGATTCCTGTAAGAGGGATCTTTGATTTTCCTTTTCTCTTCATTTCCTTTCAAACCCTCTTTTTTCCTGGTATGAGCAGATAGATCTGTCCAGTTCGATTTCATTCATTTTTCCAATTTTAAATTAGTTTAATTCCATTTCTTTATCACTTACATTTATCACAGGCATTTCCATGCCAATTTTTCCAGATACACATTTCTTTCTCAATATACTCGCAATTGCATTGATTTCTTCTACCTAAGACATATTTGTGGGTGTCCTTTTTTTCTAATGCACGGATCTTTGCAAGGTCTTATTTGCAATATTTTAGGATTCCTTGCTCTACGGTCATGGAAAAGGTCAAGAACAAGCCATTTCCATGCTGGTGCCAAGAAAATTGTATGGATTTTTATTTATTTATATCCCACCTTTATTATTTTTACAAATAACTCAAGGTGGTGAACATATCCAGCACACTTTCCTCCTCCTATTTTCCCCAGAACAATCCTGGGAGGTGGGTTGGGCTGAAAGAGAGTGACTGGCCCAAAGTCACCCAGATGGCTTTCATATCTATGGAGGGAGGAGAGCTGACCATCGCCTGATGATTGGCCCAAGGTCATCCAGATAGCTTCCATGCCTAAGATGGGACTAGAACTCACTGTCTCCTAGCAATTGGCCCAACATCACCCAGCTGGTTTTCATGGCTAAATTCAGAGTCTGTTGCTTTCTACCCTGGTGCCTTAACCATTGGACTAAATTGGTTCACAGATGACACTGAAGTAACCAACCAGGGTCTGAATTCAGTACCCACCTCCCCTTACCTCAAAATCAGTAGTGAATAAAGTCATTTAAACTAGGGCAGTCATAATACTACATTAAACATTTTATGTCATTATTTTTTTCTTATTTTTCAATGTAATGTTTGTACAGTGGTTTTCACTCAAAGCACCTCAGATAATAAGATTGCAAATGCTTGGAAAATGTTTTAGGAGAAGGGTTAGGGGTTTCATGAACCTTGAATTTCTTCACTGTTCATTAAATTGTAGTGACTATAATTGTTTTGTTTTCACATTTGCATGGAAGGCTGGGAAAAAGAGAGAAAAACTATTTTAATGAATAGCAGAAACTCCAAAACAGTTGTTCCCAACTGTTTTTAAACATAGCTCTGAAAAACAGCTCTTCTGGAAAAAAAAAAAAACAGTTAGGATTTAGTGACTGGGGGAAGACAGACTTAAAAATAGTCTTTCCAAAATAACAGTGTTGGAGCCTGACATGCCACGGAAGAGAAACAATTCTGCAGTTCAGGTAGTCCTCAACTTATGATCACAATGGACAACAGATAATCAGAGTTGGAAGGAACCTTATAGGTCATCTAGTCTATCCCCCACCCCACCCAAGCGGGAGACCCTACACCATTTCTGACAAATGGCAGTCCAATCTCTTCTTGAAAGTCTCAAGTGATGATGCTCCCACAACTTCCGAGGGCAACTTTTGTTCCATGGCTTGATTGTTCTCACTGTCAGACCATAATTTCCATTGATACACAAGGCAGTTGTCCAGCGAGTCATGTCACTTCAGATGTTAAGCGAATCACACATTAAACAAATCTGGCTTCCCCCATTGACTTGGCTTGTCAAGAATCTGGTTGGCAAGGTTGCAAAAAATAATCCCAGGTTCCTGGCCACTACAACTGCCATAAAAACATGCCAACCACCTGAATTTTGATCATATGACTGTAGAGATGCTGCAGTGGTTATCATAAGTGCAAGGATCAGTTATAAGTCATTGTTTTTACAGCTGCTTTGTACCTTTGTATGGCCATTAAATGAATGGTTGTAAGTTGAGGTCTACCTGTGTGTGCCACACCTCAGATAACACCTAGCTCCATGTTGTTGCCAAAACACCAATTTACAAACCACAGCACAGAGAACAAGGGACATTAATATTGAGAATAGAAGGTCACAGAAACGGAAGCCCTTCAGATACCCTAGTCCCAAGTTATTTAACAATACGTAATTAATATGAACCCTCTGAAGTTGACCAGTACAGATGCTTAATGGTCGATATAATGTATATATCTAACCCATTGGTGGCTGGGGAATTCTGAGAGCTGAATTCCACACATTTTAAAATTGCTGAATTTGACAGACCAACCTAGAACTGAAAATATCCTGACAGTCAGAACAATGACTCAGTTGCCTCCAGACATTGTGGGTGCTCCAACATGGAGAAGGCATAGATAAGGGAATAGAAGGGGAACTTATCAAATCTGCAGATGATACTAAGCTGGCAGGAATAGCTAACACCCAAGAAGATAGGCTCAAGATCCAGATGAGCCTTGACAGACTAGAACACTGGGCCGTATCTAACAAAATGAAATTCAGTGTAGAGAAAAGTAAAGTCCTACACTCAGGCAAGAAAAAACAGAAGGACACATATAGACTGGGTGAAACCAGGCTCAATAGCAGGAACTGTGAGAGGGATCTTGGAGTCTTAGTGGACAACCAGCTAAATAGGAGCCAGCAGTGTGCAGTGGCAGCCAAAAAAGCCAATGCAATCCTAAGTTGCATTAACAGAGGAATACAATCAAGATCAAGTGAACTACTAATACCACTCTATAAAGTTTTAGTAAGACCACACCTAGAGTACTGCATCCAGTTCTGTTCACCACATTATAAAAAAGATGTTGAGACTCTAGAAAAAGTACAGAGAAGAGCAACCAGGATGATTAGAGGACTGGATGCTAAAGAATACAACGAATGGTTGCAGGAACTGGGCTTGGCTAGTCTAGTAAAGAGAAGGACCAGGGGAGATATGATAGCGGTCTTCCAATATTTGAGGGGCTGCCACAGGGAGGAAGGGGTCAAGCCAAAAGGGTCTAAAGTGCCTTTACGCCAGACAAAGAATAATGGATGGAAACTGAACAAGGACATATTCAACCTGGAAACAAGGAGAAACTTTCTGACAGTGACAACAATCAACCAATGGAACAGAAGTTGCCCTCGGAAGTTGTGGGAGTGCCATCAGTTGAGACTTTCCAGAAGAGATTAGACTGCCATTTGTCAGAAATGGTATAGGATCTCCCGCTTGGGTGGGGGGGTTGGACTAGATGACCTACAAGGTCCCTTCCAACTCTGATTATCTGTATCTGTAAGAGATTGGACAGCCATTTGTCTGAAATGCTACAGGGTTTCCTGCTTGAGCAGGGGGCTGGATTCAAAGACTTCCTAGGTCCCTTGCAACTCTGTTATTCTATTAACACTAATCTAATCTGAAGACCAATCTCACAAGCAATTATTGGGTCATGAAATTAACAATGCGTGAATCTAGGTGTCACCTCTCAGAGGTCCCCAGATATAGTTTGCAAACTTAAAATGATTCCTTTGAATAAAATTTTGGACACACCTTTAAAACAGATCATTGTTCAAACTCTCTTCTCATTCTCTTCACTGATCATGTCATACTTCCATTAGTTGTAGAGAGATATGCCATCTCAAGCTCTTCAGAGTTCTGGTTGTACTGGCATAAAAGTTCCCCAAAGCACAATATCTTTAACCCTTCTTAATTATTTAATGGCTTTTACCTTTATTTTTACTATGCTCCGGAGTAAGTGGAGTTTCTCATCAGTTAACACTACTTTTCCCCATACTGTAATATTCTTTAAATATGAATTTGGATTGTGCCTCTTTCTCTTCGGCTTTTTAATATTTCCCTAAATATAGAATATAAACTATTTTTATAATCTGTGTCAAGATTACATTAATACACGTAATTGATCTAAGTGGTTTTTATTCTCTTTAATATGACAAATCTCTTGTGTGAAATATTCCTTCTTAATGATCAACATAAAATAGATAGAGATCATTTTTAATGAAAGTACAAGATTTGAATTAATTCATAGTTGGGGTATAGTTATTAAACTGAATCATATATTAGCGTCTGTGTACACATAAATACACAAATTAGAGGTCCTTTTTTGGTAAACAAAACAAATGGTATGTATTTAACATTGGCTAGTTTGTAAATAGACAAGGCTTCATTTGTTTAAAAACACAGGTGTAGAGATATACTCACCAAAAGATCTGGATAGAAAGAGAAGTATCTCAGTATATCTTCTAAATAATTATAAATCTAATTGAATTGACAAGGGATATATGGGTGGATCAGTGGTGGGATTAAAATAATTTAACAACCGATTCTCTACCCTAATGATTTCTTCCAACAACCAGTTCACCAAACTGCTCAGAAAGATAACAACCAGTTCTCCCGAAGTGGTGCGAACTGGCTGAATCCCACCACTGGTGTGGATGTATATACATGTATATAATCCCACAACTTTAGTGTAACAGTATTCTTGTATTCTATAGATAAGTTCTCTCATTTTATCTTAATAATCTTTTCATTGCATGTCAAACACAGGGGAAAATTCCCTATTCTTTGAGCCTCCTTCAGGGAAAAGAAATACATCCAGGGAAAAAATTTGGAGAGGATCTGGAACCTGCCTGTGGAGTGGCCAGAAATATCTGGAGACAGCAATGAAATGTGGAAGCTTTCTTTGCAGTTGCCTTGAGGGTATCTGGACACCTGCAGCTTGAGTATAGCATGCCCTACCAATGCAACATGAAATGTACCAAAATTAAAACACATGTCAGAAATAAGTCGTTGGTGAAGTCTAGTTAACTACTTGAAATTTCATACATCCAGAGCTGTACAAATCCACTCTAGAATTATTGTCAAATTTTTACTTTGGTGGGAGCTTGCTGTGTTATACTGAACAAGCTGTAAGTCAGGACATCTTATGTGTTGTAATTTCCCATTGAATTGGGAAGGTCATAAAGAGAGAATGTTTGTAGATAGAAGCAGATATTTGTAGCCCAGTCCTTGGCACTCTCTGAACTTGATTGTTTTCTTGCAGACATTCCTTGACCCAACTAGATAACATCATCAGTGCTAGAAAAGAGTGGGTTTTGTTCTTTGTTTAGATCCTGCTATTTGTCATCTTGCTATTATGACATGAAACATGACTTATTGTCAGAACTTTTTTTCCAGACTCTTTTTGACGGCAAATTTATTGTGTTGTCTAATGCACTCTTATTGTCCTGCATATCCTTGGTGGGGGAGAAAAAGAGAGAGAGAGAGGAGAGAAGAGAGGGGAGAGAGAGAGAAAAGAGAAGAGGGAAGAGGGGAAAGAAAGAGAGAGAAACGGAGAGAGAGAGAGAGAGAGAGAGAGAGAGAGAGAGAGAGAGAGAGAGAGAGAGATGTATTCCCTAAATGAATATGACGGTTCAGGAGTCAATCAACCTTATGAGTTCCTGGATGTTTCACATCTAACCCTCTTCCTTCTTGTAGCAACTTTCTTCTCTCTGGTTACTCCTTATTTCATACTGCTGCAGAGAAGGCCAGACCGTATCAAAATATTCTGCCAGTTTATCAAGCTAATTCTAGTCTGGGTGGGTAGACTTGTAGTTGGTTTGGCTGTAATGTTTCAAGATAGGTCACCGTTCAAACACAATGTTCAAAAATGGGAAGAAGGGAGGATGACAAAGTGAGAGAGTAAGAGGCAGAAAGAATTAAGCCATTTTCAAATATTAACAGCATAAAATAGGGTAAATACCTGAGCAGGAATTAATCCGAGCTTTGAAGGAGCAATGTTCTCATACGTTTTTCAGGAAAGTTAAGCAAGTGGGAAGGCTGTGTTTTATTTCCGCCTTTCGTACAAATTAAAAGCAACAGCCTGGGAGAGAACCTTGAAGAGTCCCTTGGGTGGATTCTCCATTTGCCTATGTTTCTCCAATCTTCATTCAGGGGTGAAAAAAAAACCCCTTAATAATGTTTCACAACCAATCGTTGATTTCCGTTAAAGGAACTGACGGTATCTTTCTTTCAACTCTCTCTTTTTTTTATGATGGAGGTTTCTGTAGAAACCTTTCCTCTCTTTGTCCTCTTCTATCTGCAGGGTATTGACAGCTCTGACAAGACTTTGATTATCTAGTCAGCAGGAGCCCGAGACTTGTCACTTGTCAGGTGTGAGCTGACAAGGCAGGCAGCTGATGAAACAATTGGAAGGGGGGGTAGGAAGAGGGAGCATAAAGTGGATTGGGATCTTCACCCCCCAAAATGGAGATCTGTCTAAGAAAGAAGAATGGCTTTACACCCTCATTAGAGTCTCAGATAAAGAATTGAGACTGGATCTCGAGAAAGCCACCAAAGGGCGGACAGTCAGAAATCAGATAGATAGATGATAGATAGATAGATAAAGAGAGAGAGAGAGAGAGAGAAAGAGAGAGAGAAAGAGAGAGAGAGAGATACCATAGATACATAGATAAATACCATAGATAGATGATAGATAGATAGATAGATAGATAGATAGATAGATAGATAGATAGATACCGTAGATACATAGATAAATACCATAGATAGATAGATAGATAATTAGATAGATAGATGATAGATAGATAGATAGATAGATAGATAGATAGATAGATAGATAGATAGATAGATGATAGATGGATGGATAGATGGATAGATAGATAGATAGATAGATAGATAGATAGATAGATAGATAGATAGATGATATGGACAGACAGACATAGGAAGTTAGATGCCAGACAGATGATAGGCAGATTGATGATAGGGGGGAGAGAGGGAGGGAGGGGGAGAGAGAGAGAGAGATGATAGGCAGACAGATGATAGACAATGAGGTAGAGATGATATAGTCAGATAGATATAAATAAAGATTAGATATAGATCAAATATACAGATATAGATATGTTAAATAGACAGACAGGGAGGGAGGGAAGGAGGGAGGATATAGATATAGATGTAAATATATATGTTGTAGATATAGATATTCATTCCAAGCTGATGTTAAGGTCTTCCTCCTTGGATACCTCCAAGTTTTTATTAGAAGTGTAAAGTTAAAAAGCAATGCAGAGAGTCGTAACGCTGACACACTGCATCACCTAGCTTGAGCCTTACGGCATCTTTTATTCTGCTTTCCTTTCAGTTTCAGGGCTTGGAGATTTTCTTGAAAACAAAATGCTTGCTTAACACAAAAGATTTGGGTTGTCAGCTAAATTGTAACTCTGACCTTCAGTCCTGAAGCCGTTTGAAAAGATGATAGGAAAATGAATGGGAGAAAGGGAGAGGACAGACACAAATGGAACTGGCCCAGTCACGTGGTTCTGCAGAGGTTCAACAGGTAATTTCCTCCCAGTTTTCACAAAGGAAAGCTATTCACCCACACACCACTCGTAACCACTGGAAGGCAGGTGTAAGCCACCCAGTGATGCGATGGGACCCACATATGGTTTATCTGCAAGCAAGCGTGGGGTGGGCGGTCCCTCAAGGAACCTATTTGCACCCAGAGTCATATTTTCATGACTTTAAGATATTCCTCCCCCCCCACCCAGGGGAGCTTCCTTGTTTCCAACTTTATATCTTAACATGCACTGTACCTTGTCACGATGTAATGTATTTTGCAAAAATGCAGAACAATCCAAAACCATTCTGTGAGGGGAAATGTTTTTTTTTTTTGGGGGGGAATGCAATTGTTGGGCCAAAACGGAGCACACACACAAAAAAATGTGCACATAGAAACAAGAAACATGCCTCAGACGTTACACCTTTCCGTGCATATTATTTTTGTTACAATATAATCTGCTAGAGAGACAGAACAGAGTGAATTCAAGATCCACTAGACAAAGAGAAATACTGATAGAAATCAAAACTGTCTCATAAATGGCGTCTCTCCTAGGCACATCTGGATAGGCAGGGAAATTGAAATGTGAGGATTTCTTTTCTTGCCAACTGTGTGCTCTGCAGTTCAACTTTTCTAATTTGCAAGAAGGCAAGTCCTCACCAAGCAAGACTTACAAGAGGCAAACTTGGGTAGTGCTTGACTTACTAACGTAACTGAGCCTAAAATTTCTCTCTTGTTAAGAGAGGCATTCGTTAAGTGAGTTTTGCCTCATTTTACCACCTCTCTTGCCACACATCTATCCTCAGTCATCCAGGTCATGGTTGTCCCGAAGGTGCTTTTTCAAGAGGCAACTGGACTTTCTTCTTTTTTCCTTCTTTTGAGGACATTTCACTTCTCATCCAAGAAGCATCTTCAGCTCTTCTCTCAGAGCTGAAGACGCTTCTTGGATGAGAAGCGAAATGCCTTTGAAGAAATAAAACCAGAAAGTCCAGTTGCCCCTCTTAAAAAACACCTTTGGGACTTTCTTGCCACCATGAATCCCTGCGGTTGATAAATTGGTAAGCCGGTTGTTAAGTGAATCGGCTTCTCCATTGGCTTTTAGAAGGTCGCAAAAGATGACCACGTGACCTTGGGACACAACATCTGTCATAAATAGGAACCAGTTATCAAGCTTCTGAATTTTGATCATGTGATCACGGGGATGCTGCAAAGGTTGCAACTGTGAAAAACAGTCATAAGTTAGTGCCATTGTGACTTTGAACAATCACTGAATGAGCTGTTGTGAGTCAAGGGCTACCTGTACAAGTTTTCTAATTTGTAAGAGTCTTCAGAAAATGACACGTACTACAGGTTGGATCAGTAGCAAGGTATGCATGATCTGTCACGATGATTATTTTGACAAAAATGTTAAGACAGCTGAGAATGTCCTGGTTGCTTGCATATCATAAATCTTGAGTGCAGCCACAGTTGCTGCCAACCACGGCCCAACCTCTCTGTCTTGAAGGATGGATATCTATTGTCACCCAGAAGAAGCCATGTATGGAATGGTTGAAATCCAGACTTTTTCAGGCATTCCTTCTACTAGATCCATGAAGCATAAAATTTTTTTTAAAAAAAAATCTGTTGTTCTTTGGGAAGATTTCTGATCCAGTGTCTTAAGGAATAAGAAATTAATTCCAAAAGGCATCAGTGATTTAATCAGGAGATTAAATTAAAGGATTAATAACAATGAAACAAGATTGAAACTATGTTCACTGAACAGGCATTGATCTGTGTCTGTCGCTCACTGCACCTTTCGTGTTTTCCTGGAGACCTATATTTATCATACTGTCATCCTGAGTATCCGATTGCTATTCCAGTGAAGGTCTTTGGAAATTCAGCAGAAGTTCACCATCTTTTCTGGTGATGAGTAAGGAATACGATTGCTACCTGCAATTCAATGTTTATGATTACACTATAAATGCCTAACACGGGGTGGAAATTAACCCATTTTATAAGTTTCAAAATACATCATAAACTTCACACCACCAAAAAACCTAACCTTTTTCTAAAAATACTATACAGACTGTAGCATGAAGGTTGAGTGAAAACAACCACTAGATTTTTATCTGACCTTGGTATGACGACAGAATTGGGAAGGGTGAATAGAGAGCTAAAGAAATGAAATAAGGTGGTGAGAATTTCATTCAGGTTCAGCTAAAAACGTGCCATAATCCACAGCATTCCTTGGCAAAGAAGTGAATTTGAGGGTAGAATGACAATCAAATATGCATCTAATCCAGGAGTTCATTCAAGTGGGAAGCTGAGTGCCTACTTCTTAAAACTAAGATGAAATTTGTCTTGCATTCATGTCTCTCCAATCACCTTTCTGACTCTGAAGTTGGGCTACTATCTCTGTTGTGAAGGCAAGCCACCTCTTCATTATAAACCGATTTACTGTATACTAGGACACTTTTTTTTTCCAAAGCACCAGAAAGCACCAAAAGAAATAATGGATGGAAACTAATCAAAGAGAGGAGCAACCTAGAACTAAGGAGAAAGTTCCTAACAGTGAGAACAATCAACCAGTGGAATGACTTCCCTACAGAAATTGAAAGTGCTTCAAAACTGGAGGTTTTTAAGAAGAGACTGGACAGCCACTTGTCTGAAATATTATAGGATCTCCTGCCTGTGCAAGGAGTTGGACTAGAAGACCTCCAAGGTTCCTTCCAGCTCTATTCTGATTCACACTGAACTATTGAATTTTGCAGCTATTCCTATCTCTTGCTTGAGAGAATAAAGGTTTGTTGGAATTGCCCATGGTTTCTAGTGACCACATAAGGAGATCCATACCATTTATATAGAAGTGATTTGCCACTGCTTCCTCTATGACACTTGATGCAAATCTTCCTTAAGGATTTCCTTGAGCTGGTTGGTACCACCCTGCTCAGATTTCTTGAGATCAACCTTGGCGCATTCCTTGAAAATTTCATTTGACTATTGTTTTGGTAAGAACCTAACGTTTGTCCTTTAAAGTCTGCTCTTCATCACCAAGGTTTTAGATGCTTTCAGCCAACATCAATTATGAGCTACATACATTAACAAAATAATCAAAGGCATTTGTCCTTTCTTCCCCATTCATTTTTTTTTTTTAAAAAGGCCTCCAAATATGAAGTGATCCCTGCCTACAAATGCAGACACGGATACGTATGCACGCCATTAAATCCTTCTGTTAATATAAAATAATTGTAGAACTGGTTGGCAAATTAAAGATGGTTGTTATTGATTCCAAAAATACTTTTGCTTTCAGCAAAATACATTTTTAATTACTTTCCTACTAGCTGTCATTTTTCATAAACCAGTCTAGACAACTCGTGCCAAATCATGCAAAAACTGATTTCAATGAACTGCCTTCCCCCTAATATCAAAGATCTGAAAATATTCATATTTCCTACATATTTGAATCTAAATTAAGGAAGAGAAGAAAAGAAACTTTCATTTCACATGCAACTATAGCAAAAAAATCCAAAGTCCTGTTTAGGAAATAATTGCTTTAGCCGATTAGCTTTTCACTTTCCTTTCCTTTCCTTTCCTTTTTTTAAAAAACTGAATCTGCCTGTTTAGGAGGAAAATTTAAAAGATAAATAGTAGAAGTCCATATGATATGCAGCTTATTTTTTTTACTCTTTCCTTTTCTAATAATTTGTCAGCTGAAGCTTCACATTTCTCTTTTTCTGAAACAGATTACTGCAAAGATCAAAATCTACCCAAATCTGCATATCCATAGCTTTTTTAAAATATGCATTCTCCAGTCTGCCTTTATGCTTATTTATCTTGAGCATATCGGGTTGGAGAGAGGAAACAAGAACAATCTAAAGTTCTATTTTCTTCACACTTTCAACTGGAATGATTAAACCAAGTGGTAGTAAGTAAATGGGAGAGAGAGAGAGAGAGAGAGAAGAAGAAGGGAGGGAGAGAGAGAGAGAGAGAGAGAGAATACACTGGTATAGACAGAATTTGCTTTTAGCATCAGAATCAATGTCCAAATCTAAAATTGATATAATTGACTGTTAATTAATTCCCTTGATATTTTCATTAGCACATCCAAGCAACAAGTCTTATGTTTGGCACTTTTGAATTATTCAGGAAGAATTCAGATGTGCTGTAATGAAAGCGTTATTCAGTTGCTTCCATGCCTGCTAATAATGTTAAAAGCAAGGTGTGTTTTTGTGCTCTTTCTGTCTCTCTCTCTCTCTTTCTCTCTCTCCTCCTTACTGAACAAGCAATGTAAGATTTGCAAAATGCAGCATTTAGTTTAGCAATCCAGACGCCTTTATCTTCTCTTCTTCCTTCTCTGTAGGAAATAGATTGCTGAGCAATAGGCCATTTTCAACTTGGTTTCATGATATTTATGATATTAAGGTTTTTAAGGCTGCTGTCCTAAGGCGAAGGGACAGCAACTTTGGATGGAAGAATTGCTCTCTCTCTCTTTTTTCTGGCCTGTTCTCCTGCTTTTCTTGAATCAGAAATTCCAGTAGTGAGTGGAAGAGAAAAAGAGCAGATAGTTTCAGTAGGTGATATGAAGAATGATTTGTAGAGAGGAACGCAAGTTGAGTTCCTGTCCAGGTATATACCCAAATGCTTTATCCTTGTCACCATCTTGTAAGGTTTAAAGCAGCAGAAAGGAAAAATAATTCCACACATGTCTCAGGAGTCACTGATCAATGACATGAACTGAAATGAGATCCTGTTCCATCCCATTCAGAAGTTAAGGGCCGCTTATGTAATCCCGTATATAACATTCAAGGGCCAAGTGTGGTCCTCACGCTTATACAAATTGTCTGTCCCTATATTAGCATTCAACTTTGTTTAGCCCACCATTGTGTCGCTAAACTTGGGCGAAGCTGGGAGTAGTGAAGAAGTCTAAAAAAGATCTGGCCTTTTGCTTGGAATATGAAAGTCAGGGAAAACAAATGGGTGGAAACCAGAGAAGGAAACACACAAATATCTTTGTGTCTTCTAAAACAACACCAAAGTTCACAATCTTAAATTTTAATGCGACAGGAAAGGTGCCTGGTAGATGTTTCTGCTGAAGAAAGGCTATTAAAGGATAATAATATTTAAAATCATAGGGATGGAAGGGAATTCCTGGAGGTCTTCTAATCCAACTCCTTAGTCCTTATACCATACAAGACAAAGGGTGTCCAACTTTTTTTAAAAAAACCTCCAGTGATGGAGCACCCACAATTCCCAGAAGAAAGCTGTTCCATTGATTAATTGTTCTTAACAATCTTATCAACCTAATCAATCTTAATAAGATTGACCTCATTTTCCCTTTCTCTTTTCATAGCTTTCCAACTTTATGATCCAAGGCTAGCACATTTGTTCCAAAAACTGAACTAACAGTAAATGTGTATGGAGATTGTCAGTCATCCAGGTCAGGGGTGCCCAAAGGTGCTTTTTCAAGAGGCAACTGGACTTTCTTGTTTTTTCTTGAAGACATTTCACTTCTCATCCAAGAAGCTTCTTCAGCTCTGAAGGGTGTTTATGTCTATGGAGATTCTAAAGTTTAGATGCAATATACTTTGGCTTTTTCCTACTATTTCTAAATTTGGGGATAAAAAGGACAGGGTGTTTAAAAGGTTTTTAGAATTGCTACGGCAGATGAAGGTTGGGTGCCTTCATCCTGTCTGTGTCTCCAACATTTCAATGGATCCAGAATTGTGGATCTTTTGTGTAAGAGGATAACCAAAAGAATTGGAAGGATAAATCTAGGCCTGACTTAAAACAATGAACTGCTAAAATGTCTGATTTTTCAACTTCTAAATTAGTTGTAGAAATTTTTTGTTTGCCTATTTTTGCTCTGTTTTATTTTTCACAATTAAGTAAAGTAGATTTCCAAACAGATGGGCTTTCCTTCCTTCCTTCCTTCCTTCCTTCCTTCCTTCCTTCCTTCCTTCCTTCCTTCCTTCCTTCCTTCCTTCCTTCCTTCCTTCCTTCCTTTTAAAACACATTTTAAAAATTTAAAATACATTGTATTATTCTGCCTGTCTATACATGCATGCAACTTGTTTTTGTTAAGTCCAGTCTGATCAACTTGCTATCGTATTATTTCACTTTCTTCCATAGTCATCTTGCAAGATTATGTTTATAATGCATCTGATGCATAGCTATGATTATGATTACATTTCCAATGACCAATATCATTTCCCGATTCCACTTTAGTTTCATTTAATTTAACCAGAACTGGTATTTCCCCAGAACTGGTACTGTTGCAAAAGCCAACTTTTGTTTGTGGTTTTAAATCAAATTTCAGAGGAAAAAACCTACCTATTACAGAACAAGGTGGTTCACAATAATTACCTTTTTATTATAATTTTATTATTAAAAAGAAAAGAGACCAATTTGCCCAGGAAAGGATGGAGTTGGGATAATGTGTAGCATTGCAACAATCTCCTGACCATAACTAGGAGAATACCATCATAAGAGAACTTAGGAAGGTCTATTTCCATTATGTTGTAACCAGTTAAGGCCAGTTTGCCTAGCATTAGCCGCTGTTTTTTAACCTCTGCATAAAATATCAAAGCCAGCATTGCTGGTAGCCTTCTTGTTGTCTTTAATTCCATTTATATGTAGTAAGGTACTAAGTAGCAGAAATCTCATAAATCTTGGTGCTCCAGAAGAAGAGTCTGGAGGGGACTAGATGGTGTGCTTGATGGATGCACTACTCTTAATGCACTTGCCTCTTTCCTAAGGGACTATGAGTCTGAATTTAGCTAAAAAGAGAATGATCTGCTTCTCAATGGATGGCAGTAAATGTACACAAGCAAGGAGTTGAACTTATTACAGGGAGATTGAAGCAATCTTCAGTCATCTATAGGCCTCACAGGTATTCTAAAGGAGGGTTATATAGCTTCTGGATAATACATTTTGAGGACCACACCTTAGCATAGTCAAAACCTTTCTACCATCATTTAAGCCAGGGTTCTCCAAATCTGGTACCTTTAAGACTTGTGGACTTCAACTCCCAGAATTCCTCAGGGTTAGGGTTATCTTTGTTGTTCTTCTCTGAACTCTTTCTAGAGTCTAGACATCATTTTTTTTTTTTTTTGCATCATGGTCAGGGGTGGGATTCTACAGGTTTGCACCTATTCACTAGAATCAGTTGTTAATATTCTAAGCAGTTCAGAGAACCGGTTGTTAGAAGAAATTACTGGCCTAATCCTGTAATGAAGGCAGGAAGGAAACATTCTGGTGTTGCTTACAGAAACTGCCTCCCCGTTAACCCTTATTACTTTCTTAGCAGGACTAGACTTCCTGTCTCCAGAAACTTCTCTGGAGTTTTTTTCCCCTCCTTTGCTTGTGTGGAGTGACCATTCAAAGTTATAATGGCACTGCAAAAAGTGACTTATAACCATTTTTCACACTTATGACTGTTGCAGCATCCTCACAGTCATGAGAAGCCAGCCGCGGAGATGCATGCCTCGATGTGAGTGATGTTGAGTTGGCCACACCCAGCCAGTCACATGACCACCAAGCCCTGCCCACCACCTAACCACGCCCACAGAATTGGTTGTTTAAAAAATTTGAGTCCCACCCCTGATCATGGTGATCAAAATTGGATGCAATATTCCAGCTATGAGTTTTCCTGTGCAGCATAAATAATACATTGTGTAATAATTAAGAAACAACATATTGAATTTTGACCTGTATAAGAACAGGTCCTATAGAAGGAATAATGTAGGTTGAGGTTTCAAAGGATCCCTCTGTTTTAAAAAGAAAAGTTTTCAAAATTCTGTGTTAAATAAAGCATGGAGCAAGGTATATTGTCTGGTGATCATTGTTTCCAACGGAATATGCTATTCCAGCATAATCAGATTCGTTGTGAAGTTAATAGCTCCTGGTATCACCCACCAGTCAAAATACTTATTTGCTAGTTCAGCAAGACTGAGCTAGGAGTCATTTTCTCTTCCTTTGCAATGGAAACGGTCAAGATTAATTCTCCATTCATTTGAAAACAAAAGAACAAAGGTGAGGACAAGATCCCAGGCTGTCAAAAAGCAGCAGGCAACATTATGCATCTACTATTCCCTCTCCTTAATAATGTTGGAGCCATTATGTAAATCAGAAGTAAGAGCCTATTCCAGTAGATGCAAGAGGAACAATTGGGCATAAAAAAGAAAGAAAGAACCACAAAGCTTCCTTCTGACAGCCACAGCTCAATCAATGTGGCAGGTCTATCAGTGACCTCAGGTTGGCTGCCTGATTGACAGCCAGTAGATGATGGAGGAATGAGATTGTCAGGGTAGCTGCTGATCACCCCGGAGTTTTTTCGTAATGACTGAAAACAAAGACCAGCCGCCCAAGGTGATCTCTTGTTTTACAAGCAAGACATGAGACTAACACCCGCTGTGTCTTATGTAGTGATTTCACCAACATGGCACTCTTGGAATGAAAATGGCTCTCCCATCTTCCAAGGCAATGCAATTTTAATCAGTGCTATGAATCTTTTTTTTTTTTTTTTTGCATTTTGCTATTTAGGTGCCATTATAGGACTGTTAGCTACAGAGCTCAAGAGAATGACTTCTATCCTGGCAAATATCAGGATACAAATATAGGAAGTTGATCCATCCAGACGTGGCAGTGCAGTGGTTAGAATGCAGTATTGTAGGCTAACTCTGCTTACACTCAGGAGTTCGATCCTGACTAGCTCAAGGTTGACTCAGCCTTCCATCCTTCCAATGATGGTAAAATGAGGACCCAAACTATTGGAGGCAATATGCTGTCTCTGAAAACAACTTAGAGAGGGCTGTAAAGCACTATGAAGTATATAAGTATACTTATTGGTACATAAGTCTAAGTGTTATTGCTATCTCACTCACAATTGTTGAGGCAAAAGACTTTTGGACCCTACATGGATGTGCGAAGGGTTGAATTTGAAATGTTTTTTATCAAACTCATCTCTTTTACAAAGAGCTATATAGCTCTTTGTTCTAACCTAAAAGAGGGTTATGTAGTGTTCATTAATTTTTTGTCCTGCAACTCCACCTCTACAATGATCACATGGGGTAGCATATAAAGCTATAGATATTCCTCAACTTACAATAAATTTTAGTTATTTTTTTTTCAAATTACAGAGCCATTGAAAAAAAGCATTTATGACCCATTCTGGCACTTACAACTGTTGCAGCATCCCCACAGTCACGTAATCAAAATTCAGGCGCTTGCCAACTTGTATGTATTTATGATGGTTGAAGCATCCAATGTGATTGACATTTGTGACTTTCCCAGCCAGCTTTCGATATGCCATAGGGAAAGTTGGATCAACAACTTTTGATTCATTTAACAAATGGAATGATTCACTTAATTAACAGCCATGACAAAAAAAGAAAAAGAAAGAAAAGTCATAAAATCAGGCACAATGTATGAAAATTTCCTTTTGAAAGCTTCCATGTCCTTAATAATTACTAATAGTCATCCACAAAGTTATAGATAATGGATTGCAAGTCCCATAATATCTCGCTAACATGGCCATTTGGTTGTACGGTCAGGAAATGATGGGATTTGTAATCCCAAACATCTGGAGAGCACCAGTTTGTGGAAAACTGCTATGAGCATGAATGTTGCAATTTTATCACTTCATGGTAGATTATCATTATGCATGTACGAATGATGTATTTTTAGTTTCATTTGGATTTACAGTAGCCAACCAAAAAAAAAATATCACCAGGTTTTATATTTGATCTGGATGCCCCTGAAATATTAATCACACATATGTCCATTAATTATTTTTAAACTCAACTTACTTCAGAAAGCTGATTAACAAATAAGTTTGAAAAAGTATTAGAAAATGGAAATATTTAATTAAACAAGATGTTCCATGACCAATCAAAGTAAAATTAAGTCATGCTAATGTGCTCTGAAGATTTAATTATTTGTAAATATGGTTAATGAATATTGCTCTGGGCAGACGGTTTATAACCCTAAATGTTTTACTATCTTGGTGTTTAAAAAAAAAAATAACACCCAGAATCTGTCTTAGATACAAATTCTTAATTTGGAAGTTTCCTTTTGTGCCTATCTTTTTACAAGTCTCACATCATCTATAAAACAAATTTTTAAGGTAGGTTTGTCAGAATATTCATGGACTGGCAGAGACATGGGTCACAAGATCAGCCAGTGGGAGCTGGATTGGGGGCTGAGATTGGAAAAGAGTCTTTGCTCAGCTCTGAAGAAATGAAACTTATCTGAGCTGTTTAAAAGTGAAAATCTCTCTGCTCTGAGCTCTGAAGCTGCTGCTTGTGTTTTGCTTGTGTTACATTGGAAGAATCTACTACTGGTATTGTAAACTTAACTTCAAATGTTATTATGTATATAAAGAAGTTAATGAATCCTGCTGAATGAGTCATCTGTATGTGCTTTCTGGATTTGAATTTCTGCTGCAAAATCTAACAAGGTGGGATGGACACATTTTGTGTGGCTTAAAATGATTCAAGCAAACCACAGATCTGAGCAAATGTAAACTTTTTTCAGAGGCCTCTGGAGCAAACCACAGTGTTTGCAATGTAGTGCAACAATGCAGCCAGGGTCACAACACAACTCAAATGCCATCTCTTAATACTCATGTGGAGAGTCATAATGGAAATACAAAAGGCAGACAGTTGGCATCATGAAATTACGATGTGTGTTTTTAATCACTAACTTCCATCAGCCTCCTTTCTGGGCACCCCGCCTCATGTTTATTTCTTTTCTGCCATTCTCAAAATGCTAATTTTTGTTCCACAGCCACGTTTAATGACGGAATAATAATACTGATCCTATCTGTGGCACAGTGGTTAGAATGCAGCATTGCAGGCTAATTCTGCTGACTGCCAGCAGTTTGATCTTGACCAGCTCAAGGTTGACTCAGCCTTCCATCCTTCTGAGATCGGTAAAACGAGGACACAAGTTCTTTAGGGCAATATGCTGATTGTGTAAACTGCTAATAGATGGCTGTAAAGCACTATGAAGTGGTATATAAGTTTCTAAGTGCTATTGCTATTGCTAACCCATGGAAAAGTTCTGCATTTTTAGGATTTCTTTATATGCATTGAGTATTGATGTTTTAGTTCTTCTGTGGATTAGAACAAAGACAAGTTCTTTTTCTACTTTCCTTGATAAATTGTTGATAAAAGTGAATATATTTTTAACTTGGTGGGACAGTGGTTAGAATGCACTATTCTACGCAAATTCTGCCCACAGCCTAGAATTCAATCCTGACCAGCTCCAGGTTGACTGTTCCTTCTGAGGTTCGTAAAATGAGGACCCAGTTGGGGGTCAATAGGCTGATTCTGCTTAGAAAGGGCTGTAATGCACTGTGAAGCGGTACATAAATCTAAGGGCTATTGCTATTCTCTCTATCTTCTTCCTTTGCCATCTCGTATTAATGATTTTAATGTGCTGTACTATTCTATAATAGATGGTTTTAATGTTGTAAGCCACCCAGAGTCATTGGATGTGAGAGGAGCAGCAAATAAATTTCAAAATAAATAAATAAAACTAACTAAATAAATAAATACTTTTTTCTCTAGAATGCCATAATCCAGCCAACAGGAGGGCAACACGGTGTTGATGGCCGTGAGCCTCATAGCACCTAGCAGGATTTCCTATAAAAGTTCACAAAAGCCTTGTGTAAATTTGTAAAGCTGTAAGAAACATCCATTTTTAAATAAGAGTCACATTTAAAAAAAAACACACTGGTACATATTTGAGGTAAATATAAAGGTGAACAGAAGAGGTTTGAACAGGGTTGAATTTAGACTTGTCTAAATAAACATCTCTATCTACCTGAGAAAATTTGGGCGAGTGTAATAATATACGTGGGTTGTTTTTTTTTAAACCTCAATAGAGAAATGCTAAAGTAGTATTATTATCATCTCATTATCAGTTACATGAAGTGTCAACTTAGAAAGTATCACAGTGTCATCCCGAAATGGCACTGTCTCTGGAAAAATCACGCTGTGTGGAAAGAAACTTCAAAGGAAAAGCTATGCCATTTTGTGATGCCAACATTTTGCTGAGGTATTTGTTTTCAGACAAAAATAAATAAATAAAATCTACTTGGAGTTTTCTAAGAATGAATAGGAATTCATTACTTGGACTGACATCACAAGAACAACAACACACACACCCCCAAAAAATGGCAAAGGGGGAAAAAAAAGGATCTTGAAGAAAATATGCACAAATATTCTAATTAAAGGAACGTGAATTCCAGCTCTTCACTTTGCCCCTAGAATAATTGGTTAAAAAAATAATTGTTTACTGCAGCAGATTTGTGTGGTGTGTGTGTGTGTGTGTGTTAGTGTTAGTGTTAACCTTGCAGTTCTGACCAGTTCCTTTTTAATACGTTACAAAGCTTCTGACTGTCCAAAGGGGAATATCAGATACTGCGTTTGAATGCATTTGAATGAATTAATCCATATCTCATAGCAATGTCCTATTTTTCTTTCTGCAAGTAACGTTCAATGTATTTAAAAGCTTATTTCCAAATAAGAACACAAAGAAGTGAAGCTTGGTTCACTGTTGACTTGTAAATCTCCTTGTGTGCATCTTAGTTTTTATCCAAGGACCGATTGCCGATCTAGGGATAATATTTGCAAACTCGGGGAACAAGGGGAATATGCAGCTCTTTTTTCAAAAGCAAATCAAGTAAGAAATTGATGCCGCCCACCAATATACAAGTAGCAACAGCAGCAGCAATGGGGAAAACAGCCCATCAAAAATACAATTTGGCAATTTGATTCAATGGTGTCTGGAATTGAACTGGTCACATTGGATGGTTCTGAATCACTTCTGCACATGCCCAGAAATGACCTTTTTTTCCCCAAATTAATTGGGAAATCCACATTCAAATGATCCCATGAACATATGGATTTTCTGAGACAAACTATTGCCAGATCAAAAAAGAACACTGAATTGCAAGCTATCTGACATCATATTTGGAAAGTTGAAAATATTTCATGCTGTCGACAGGATACATTGGAGATTGACCATCCCAATTTTTTTGCAGTTGCCTGCTGCCTTTTAGTGCAGCCATGTTGAAATATTGTACTTCCTACACTCAAAACTGCAGGCAAATGAGGGAATTGTCAAATTAATTTTGACAATTTTGATCCCACATATTCAGGATGGGGATAGTTGATTGAAGAAAAAAAAATGATGCCTTTGAACCGTGGTGCTGGCATAAATGACTGCATATACCATGGATAGCCAGAGTAACCAACAGAGAAGTGTAAAACCAAATATATCACTATAAATTAAAATCATAAGATCCAATCTGGATCAATCACCAGGACTAGAAGTTTAGTTGGGCTTTCAGGCCCATGCTGGAACCCATAATCAGGAAACTTCTCTCTAGCAGTGTGTGTGTTTTGGGCTATTCTTTGTGTGATACTTATATGGTGCCTTTTGTGCGTAGCTTTTTAGTTGTTGATTGGAATATTGATGGCTGACTATTAAGCTATTGGCTGTTGTATCCTTGTGCTGCCAAGTCCTCACCTCCTAAGTACTTGATAAGCTGGTGGTAGATCAACACTCCTGTTAACTGACGATGGGACCGTTTCCCAAACTTCAATCATTTCCCTGGCTGTTTTTGTATCTGCTCATCCAGCAATCTTAGTAGCTGCAAAATTGAATGTATAAACTTGTTCATTGCAATGTCTGATTTACTTTGGCCACATCATGCATGCACATTCATTGGAGAAGGCAATGATGCTAGGAACGGTTAGTGGAACAAGAGGAAGGGGCAAGCAAGCAACATGCTGGCTTGATAACATCAAATCTGATACAAAGCTAAACATCGAACAATTGAAAGAAGCTGTGCTTGTCAGAGTAGATGGATAGGACTTGCCTATAAAATTGCCAAGAATTGGACCCAGATAAATGGTTAAAATCACAACATTTGGATGTGGAGCCAGTCTCACTGCTTCCAAATAGGGATTGAACAAAATATTCAAGATCCTATAACTGAGGGCATGATATTTGTCAAGCTATCAAATTTTAGGTAACTTTGCACATCCCTTTAGAAACAGTACCAATATCAAATGATACTTGGCCTGCATGAAATCCCTCCATACATACTTTGCTGAAACTGGATCAGCTAAAAAAAAAAAATTACAACTCGTAATGTGCTAATTGAAAAGTCTCCAACCCCACCGAATTTCCCCTAATGGCTTTGACCCTGAAGTTGAGTAGAATCTCGGGGTGGCCAATGCAATGCAGCAAAAGTTGAGAGGGAAGCGATCTCTAAAGCACGTATGTGATTCTAAGTAAATCTGAATTGCTGCCTGAGAAATGTTTGCCAATTAAAAAAGAAAGTCCTACAACACAATCACAAGATGATATGTATCATATGGCCTCCTGGCTGTTGGGAATGTTTTTGTTTTGCATAACTGAATACATTTACACTACCTAGAATGTACACAGCAGATAAGTTGGGCGGGGAAGGGGAAAAAAATTATATAGGCTTTCCGAGAAGGGAGCCAAACAAGCATGTTATTTTTGAACACTTCCATTCCTGCAAGATTTCTACAACTCTGATCTCCTAAGAGCTAAAAGTGAATTCTGCCACTCTTCCTCCTTGTTTTTTTTTTTTTTATGTAAGAGACAAAACTACGTTGGAAGCCATACTCCAGGTTTCATGGTTTCACCGGTTTTGAATTTAGCCATTAAAAAAAAAATAGCAGTAATAATATCCTTTATTGATTAGTCAGCTGACCATACCAAAACAAGAGCATCAGTCAGGGTAAGATACAATAAAACGAAACAGAGTAACATATGGAGCAATACACCATAAAATTAGGGGAGATAAAATAGAATAAAATGTGGAAGATAAAATAAGGTAAAGATTAAAGAGTGAAATGAAATTGTATATGGTAAAATTTAGCCCAAAGATATTTAAAATGAACCTTAAAATTCGAAAACACTATGTGCTTAAGTGAATGCATCATCTTTGCCAAAAAGGCAAAGTTTCCCTGCTAGCATTGTCCAAAGAAAATTTCCATGGTCATGTGACTAGCATGGCTACCCCCCCAAAGGCTGTTTGTTACCTTCCCGCTGGAGTGGTGCCTGTTAATCTACTTGCATTTGCATGCTTTTAAACTGCTAAGTGGATGGGAGCTGGAGCAGGTAATGGGAGCTCATCCCACTGGGTGAAACTCAGGTTTCCATTAGACCACCTCAGCATCTTTAATCCCTGAGCCATTGCACTTCCTAAGTGCACCCCTTAAGTGTTCTAATAGAATGAATTAAGGAACAGCTCTGTGAATATCCTAAGAAATAGGGAAAATAGTATTTTCTAGTTCTTTACATACTGTCACTTTGCCTTGACATCCACAGTAGAGAAGCCCCCAGCATGTGAATTGTGAATTTTGGCTTCTTTATTTTGGTCCGTCAGTGCTCTGCGTAGCAGGAGCTGATGGCGAACACTTCTTCAAATACATCCTGGAACAAGAAGGAGAGAACCAAGAGAAGCAGATGGGGCTGGAATCAAACCCTTAAGAAGGAAGATGGCATGTTGGTAGCTTCTCTAGTCAGATGAGGGAAGGGAAAGGAAGGGCTCCAGGAATTTCTGGGTTGCCATTAAGACATCTGCTCATTTATTATGATTTTTCCAAAGCTTCTCATTTCTATATTATTGCTCCTTCTCTGGCCTTTTCAAAAACAATAAAGATCACTCTACTAGAGAGAAGTTCCCTGAGGATGTGGTCCAGAACGAGTCCAAAAGCTTGGATAACTACTCTAATCCTGGTGAGCAACCCAGATTAGATCCTACAACATTATCCTGGGACATGTTTATTTGCCTTCATTTGATAAAGACCATTCTTTAGTTCCTGATCATAGTTTTAGCAAAAGGTTGGGGGATTTAAAAAAAGGAAGCACTGAAAACATTGTGTTGGGTAGCTGGCAAATTATTGGATGAGGATAACAGGTTTTCTTCAGTGTAGATTGCTATCAGAATTTCCTCAAAGTTCTTTGATTTGGGAATTTAATGCACTCATGCAAGGACATCTTAAAATGAATTGTGACACAGCATTTGCACTGCCACCCCTTAAATAATTTTGCAGGAAGGCCTTCTCTGATTTTTGATTTGCTCTCTTTATAATCATTAAGTAGCTTCAGTCTTGTTATGGGCAATATTTTATTGCTCAAAAGTTGCATTTAACATTTGGATGCTTTGTGAGTTGACTGGGTGAGAAGCATCCATGGGTGAAACTGGGACGGAGCCCACAGGTTGCTCATTCTAATTTTAATCTTTGAAATCATGCACATCTGGAAGGCAGGGAAAAGATAATAGACCCAACTATTAAATTATATCATTTAATATAATATATAAAATTTAATATAAAAAATCAAAGTTTTAAACTCCCTTACTTAACAAATGTATCTCTTAGCAATAAATTTTGGATTCAATAGTGGTCGAAAATGGAAGTTTACTTGTAGTTCAATTATACAGCTAATTGTTGGCAGCCAAACATTCTTAAGTGCTTTTGAATAAAACATTGCCTCAGAACTTCAGAGCTTTGGATGCACTTCTCACTCACTTTTTTTTTTCTAATAAATAAGACAAATAATTTTGAAGATTATTTAAAATTACTTTACAATCTTTTTCATCTTTAGAAACTGTGTATAATGACTTTCCTTTCTTTCCAGAGCTAAGAAATGTGATAAAATATTTGGGAGGTCAATCTGTGAAAGAAATGCTTCAATTCTAGATTAATTAAAGATTTCCCTCCTCCCTACTTATTCTTGTCCATTAACAGCTTCCATGCTTTTTCCTCCCCCCATGGATGGTCATCATTACAGACAGAAATAGGAACATAAATTTTTGGATAATGAAAATGTCATCCAGAGGAACAGTCTATCATCCTGTTTGCTGATCCAGTGAGTCTTTTTTTTCCCTCTTCCTGCTGTCTCATTTTTCCCTCATTGTTTCTGAAAAATACTACTAGAAAAGAAAAGCATCCAAGAAATATAGAAAACACAATTTATTTGGGTGTAAGACATTAGTTCCTTTAATCAAAGAACTATGCAAATACGTTTTGTGGGTTACCCTATAAAATGAAAGAAATCATTGTTACACATTGCGCCTTCTTAATAGTGGAAATCAAAGAAAAATCTGACTTGTATACCGTATTGCATACATGCTATGAATGTCTGCATTGAAATAGATCATTTTTGCAGATTGCACTCACCTTGTTACAATTTGCAGTTGGAGATCTCCATATCCAGCTTTCATTTTCTTCTTCTATTTTTGCATGCAAATCTAACAAGGATATTTTCAGCCTCTCTTGTGATTTAAGGCACTTACCTGGAACTGTGAGTCTAGAAATTTGTGGATCTCCTGTTAACCATCATTATACTGGATTATACTAAATGCTGCGTTGGTGCCAAAAAATTTTCTCTTGCCTTATTGCTACAGGCAATGTATTTGTCACAAAATCTCTTTAATCTGTACATCCTGAAGTCCCTGTCCAATTCAGGAATATCCGAAGAATTTAATCTTTACAATTTCCCAGGTAAAATTATCAAGCTTTTCAACTAATTTGGAGACCAGAACTTTGCTATGAGCAAATTCCACTAACCTTTGCCATGCAATTCTCAATAGTTGACCAGTGTACAACTAATTTTGTCCATATTTTCATTTAATTGTAAAATGTACATTTAACCACTGCACTTATTTAAAGTTTCTAAAAAGCATAGATTGATGTAAAACAGAAATTAAAAGGGACAGAATGAAAATGAATGAAAACACTACCAAATGAAAACAAAGATTTATGCCTTCTGATTATAGACGGTTTGATTTAAAAAAATAATAATCATTTTTTAGGGGTGGAAATACATTGTTTCTTCCAAGCTATTCTTATGTTGTGCAGAGAAAGCTTTCCCAAGCTTGCACAATTACAGTGTTAGAATGAGATTCCACCTTAATATATAGAGCTGCTTCTGGCATGGTGTTTAAATCTAGACAGCAACTGTACCATTTTGATTTAACTTTTACTGCTTAATGAATTTAGTGTTTGGGTTGTAGGCTCCAGTGGTGGATTCAGCTGTTGATTAGTTTTATTAGTGAAAGCACCTTTTGATGCATAGCTTGAAAGGTGCTATAAAGATAGTCTATTGTGTGTGGTTGTACAGCTATTGCTTGAATATTCATTAAATCATTAAGTAACAAAATGATAGAGAAAGATAGTTATGAATAATCCCTCTGGGGAGGAAATCTTCACTTTGTTGTTCATTTATTTCATCATCATCATCATTGTCATCATCATCATCATTATTATTATTAATTATTATTATTTAAAATCAAAAGCTATCAAATGCAAAATTCTTAAGACTTTCCACTTTTGCAGAAAGGAAAACAAGATGAAAAGATTTTGCTGGTTGAAAGGAATTATCCCTTTCAAGGACTGTAATGCCATTTGCGGGTATTCAGTTGAGATGCAATTAAAAGACAAAAAACAAGTCAAACCCCTCAATTGGCTTTTGATTCCTTTTGGATTAACTGGGATAGGAGCTAAATTTCCATCTCCCTATTTGACTTAGTAAAACACATTCTGTATTTTGCATTTGTCTTTTTAAATGAGGCGTAGCCAAACAAGATATATCCAAAATCATGTTAAAAAGTTCCTCAATGATCAACGTTTTGATTCTTCAAACTTATTTTTTTTTTTAAATTTCAGCATAACATTAGAGACCGTAATCATTTCGCCTCCAATTTAAACACTGAATGGTCAGTTCGAAACAACCATTTACCATTAGCTGGCTTTGTCTGTTTTGTCTCTACTGACACACCACTGTTTCACATCAGCTTCTCAAGTCCATGAGTTGGCTTTCACCCACAATTTCATGATGGGTCTCTGAGAACGCTCCCACAAATGTTAAGATAATGTTGGGACATTGAAAAGCTCTCTTTAGCTTCAGTTGTGAAATTTCAAGCGGTGGCGACATTTTAGAAACAATGGGAAGAATGTGCACTTAAGCATATGATTTAGATAACATCCTAATGATAGAAAGTTTGAGATAGTGAGCCTCTCTCTGACTTTTTCTACTTTTTTGATATCTATTAGACTCAAGAGTTCCACATACATAAACACACTCGTTGAGAATAAAACTACAAATGTGGTCTTCAGAATAAATACAGTAATAATGTGATATTCCTAGGAAAACAGTGACACCTTATGCCCACTGATGTAAAACTGATCTATTGTTCATTGTTAATATCCAGGGTTCTTTCCCCACACCCCCCAATTTAGATAAGTAAAGAGTAGATTCTAAGTTATAACTAAAGGTACACGGCTGACCCATTTCAAAGGTGTCTGGATTTGGACCCTATCCACAACTCACTTCTATTTGAAGAAAATAGCAGACATGATGCTACAACAAATGGACTCCAAAAATATAATAGCCCTTCTTCTAAAAGTCATTGCCTCTATTAAGTGGCCTTGCTACACAACAGATTAGCAATGGCATCACAAATTCTGTCCAATTGTTTGAACTTTCTGAAACATCAACACTGCTTCACCAGGCTTAATGCAAGAAGCAAGATCTGAGATATATTGTTTTGTGTGTGTGTGTGTGTGTGTGTGTGTGTGTGTGTGTGTGAGAGAGAGAGAGAGAGAGAGAGAGAGAGAGAGAGAGAGAGAGAGAAATTGTTTTTGTAGTTATAGTACAGGAAAGGGAACCAAAACAAGTCATGTATGTAAATGCAGTTTGTAAGCTTAACAGGACCTCTAGCTTGATAGAAAAATACGTTTGCAAAGAGGTGGACAAAATACAGATAGTTCTTGACTCAAAACAGTTCATTTAGTGACTGTTCGATGTTTTCAATGACACTGAAAAAAATTGACTGTTGAACATTTTTCACACTTGCGACCACTGCAGCATCCCCAGGGTGACGTGATCAAAATTCAGAGACTTGGCAACTGATCCACATCTCCTGATGCCTTTTGTGACCTTCTGACAAATAAAGTCAACAGGCAAGCTAGTTTCACTTAACAACCGTTTTACTAACTGCGGCAATTCCCTTAACAATTATGGCAAGAAAAATTATAAAGGCGGGCAGGGGGATGAAATTTACTTAACAAATGTTTTATTTAGCAACAGAAACTTTGGGGCAAAATTACAGTCCTAAGTCAAGGACTACCTCTAACCGTGATGAGCTTGCTCTCCTCGCAAAGACACAAGGTAGAGAGGTTGCAAGTTGAAAACCGTGCCAGAAAACAATAAGAGTGGTAGGGAAATTGCTTATCAATGGCCTTGATAAGAATATAAATTGATGCACTGACTTTATGGCCCTCCCCAGAGTCATCATGAAGTTGTAGGAAGAAACAAACAAGTTTGCAGAAATGAGCCCTAATTCAATTTGAATTTGTCAATTGAATAAAAAAAAATCAATAGGAATCAGAGCCAGGATGGCATTATGGTCAATGCGTTGGACTAAGAGCAGAAAGGCCCGGGTTCTAATCTAGACCAACTTCAGCCAACAAAACTCACTGAGTGATTTTATCTCAGCTCACTCTGTCTGCCAGGGGAACAAAATAGGAAGGAGCACAATTTTCACCGCTTTGTGCTCCCAAACAAAAGGCAGGATAGAAATCTATGAAATGAATGAAACTGGGAAAGCCAGATTGATTTTGGAAAATTAATTTGATTCCACGTAGCTGCCTGCTCCTCCTAGTGGCTCTGATTTGTTTCCAAATTTGTTCAGAAAAAGCCCTTGTTGTTCATGTGCAACAGCTCAAACGGACTTAATGTCATCTGATTTGATGTCAAGATTTGATGTCAAGCTTCCTGATTTGATTCAGAATTGGCTTGATTCAGGGATCTAGACAAACTGCTAGTTGAAGCGATGCTTTATCAGACTTGCATTATGGCGCAGTGAGAAAGATTTCGCCAACAACCCATCACTTACAAAACTGGATCCCTACATTCTATATCATTTTAATTTCTGGTAATGCCTTACTGACTTTGTGTACAATCACACTGATAGCATGATCATCAATTCAGCTCAGGTTTTAGTGGCATCTGATTCCTAACTTGGCCTACCTTGAAGGGCTGACAATGAGCTTTCCATGGGCATTCAGTCCTGGTGATCCTTGTGAACTCTTGTAAGGATACACAAGTCTCACATGCAATAGCACTAGCACTTAGACTTATATACCGCTTCACAGTGCTTTACATTCCTCTCTAAGAAGTTTATAGAATCAGCGTATTGTCCCCCAACAATCTGGATCCTCATTTTACCAACCTCAGAAGGATGGAGGGCTGAGTCATACTTGAGCCACTTAGGATCAAACTCACATCTCACTCCAGCAGTTCAATTCTGACAAGCTCAAGGTTGACTCAGCCTTCCATCCTTCTGAGGTCAGTAAAATAAGGACCCAGATTGTTGGGGGCAAGAGGCTGGGTCTGTAAAATGTTTAGATGTAAAACACTGTGAAGCGGTACATAAGTAAGTGCTTTTGCTCTTACAATAGGCTGTTGTTTGGTCTGGAGACCATATGGAATGGATGTTTATCTGTCTGTAGGTGTGTCTGTCTGTGTGTCTCTGCCTGTATGTGTCTTGCTGTGTCTGTATGTGCCTGTGTGCACACACTTACCTATCTATCATTGGGTTCTTATTTTGCTCAACACAAACAAGGAGCCAAGTTATTTTACACCTTACCAGTAAAACAAACATTCTTCAGCTAAGCAGACAGTAATGACTGCCGTGCCCGTATGGATGCAAAGGGAAGGGAAAATGGCACTTTTATTTCATTTCAGCTGCTTCATATGGTTAAAAACAACAACAACTCTCAATCTGTAAAAATGGGAGCCTTTTCTATTGCAGCATTATCTACCGTACCATTTTATTTTGTTTTGTTTTCCTGTTGGAATGGCAGTACACATTTCACATGTACAATGTGCCAGGCTGGGTGGAAAAAAAGGAGGAGGTGAAATGCTAAGGAAAACATGCGGTAAATGGTTGCTTTAATAAGTCCTGTTCCATTGAAAGGAAATAAAACCTGAGTATTAATGAGATATAATTATATATTTAAAATCTTTTTTCCCTTGTGCAGTATACAGAATTAATGCCAGTAAACTCACAAACTGCAACATTCTACTCCATTACATCTGCAATGATTAGAGATAGTTTGAACATCTGGCATATAATCTGTGATAGAAAACAGCATTCTGCACTTTAATGGACGTCTGGAGGCTACACATATCTGATTTTATTTCTCTCAGCTTAACTCTTTCGGGGGAGGATGAGATTTAATGTGTCCATGCTTTCATCTCTATGAATTTTGTAGGAAAAGACTTCCACCCTCTCACTCACTCAGGATTTATTTTTCTTCTTAGTTTTTTTCTTAAAAAAAAAAAAAAAAACCTCTTCACTTTATAACCTCAAGTTTAGATGGCTAGCGTGGGGCTGATTTTGAGGGGGGAAATCGCAAATGGTTCATAACACAGCAGCAAAGTTCTAGACAGAGTCATCCATTCTCTAAGTTGCTTCTCTCCTTGATTAGTTTCCACCCATTGCTTCTTGTCCTGCCCTCAGGTGCTATGGAGAATAGCTTGACTCCCTCTTCTTTGTGGCAGCCCCTGAGATGTTGGAACACTGCTATCATGTCTCCCCTAGTCCTTCTTTTCATTAAACTAGACATACCCGGTTCCTAGATGTTACCTAGTTTGGGTAATGGAATGTCTGTAAGAAAACAACCAAGCTCAGAGAGTACTCATTTCAATCCTGAGTTACAAATATTCTCCTTTATTTATACTTGTATATATTCCCTGGCCAACTTCTGCTTTATGGGAAAACTTTAGGGAGTGGGGCTTCTCTCTGCTATTTGCAAAGGAGTGTGATTCATTTGAGGGTGTGAGTTCCACCATTCCTATCATAACAGCCTCCTCCATAGGAAATCTTCACAGTGATTTTTTTTAAAATAATAATCACAGTGTTCACCTTAAGAGTATTACCTTTTGTAAAAAAATACTCAAAAATAACTTCCTCCTGTATTTTTAAATTGCATTAATAGTGACATTTTCATAGTATGAAATTCATTTCGTTGAGATCAATTAACAACTGGCAACTTTTTAAAAAAAACAGATGGTTAATCAACTAAAAATGTTTGAACTTGTTGAAATAGGCACTCAGGCAAAATCAAATTTAGATTTGTTAAACATTATTTTAGAAAACATGGAAATTATTATTTCTATTGAGAGGAGAAAAAGAAAACAAGCAATGGAAATTCACCTTTTTCCACTGTCAGTCCGAGTTACAAGAATTATAAAATGGCATTCTACTCTCTCCCAATTTTAAGAAGGCTATTATATATTTAATTTCTTTTCTTTTTATCACCTTGTACATAGCAAATGTGCTTTTCTCAGCTAAGGTTTGTGGTATTTGTACATTTTTGATGTCCCTAAAGTACAACTCTGCAAGAGTTTGACTGGCACCAAGTTTCATTGAAAAAATTAGATTATTTCACTGCTCATGTACGGTGTGTGTTTTGCCCCAAGCTAAACAGACTAGGTTTTAGCCCTATTGCATTCTATTGGGACCACTGATGAAAAGAGAAAGAAAATGACAAATCTAGATGTTTCATTTTTATTGTACTATTATCTCTTGCCAACGCTGAAGGAAGGCTGGAAATTGGACTTTATAAACCAGTATTAAGACTGATTGAATGACTAACTTCAGTCAAGATCAGCGCTTCTGTTAAAATGGTTCAATAAAAGAAATGGGGAGGGGGGCAGTGTAAATGGCTTTATCTCTGTATGAAAAAATAAATAGACATTTCCCCTCCCCCCACAAAAAATATCCCCCCAATATCCTCCCCAAGGACAACTTTTACAATTCTACTGAGGTTGACATGCATTCCTGGAGCAAAGCAGCTCTAATGAAGTAGTACAAATTTTAAACCTTAACACACTGAAGAGGATGCAGTGATCAAATACATATAGAAAACACCAAATTGGTGGAAAATGCCAAAAAAGCCACACCAAGAGATTCCCAGTGGAAAATCCTAGAATTCTGTGGACCGTTATTAATTGTTTTCATTAAGAGACATATTCCCTTAAGTCAATATACAAGATACTATCACAAATATATGAAAGTAGAGACTGGGGCATAAAGTATAAGGCATAAAGAGTAAATAATGTTTACATCTAGGCAGAGGGTTGTGATGGATCAGCGGTTAAGATGCCGGGCTTGTCAGCTGGAAAGTTTACAGCTTTGGTTCGAATCCTAAGCGCTGCATGTTGGGATGAGCTACTGTTACTTGCTACAGCTCCTGCCAATCTGGCAGCTCAAAAGTATGCAAATGCAAGTAGATAAATAGGTACCTCTTTGGTGGGAAGATAACAGCATTCTGTGTATCTCGGCATATAGTCAGGCTGGCCACATTGACCATGGAAACAGAGATAAGAACTGCCTCCTAGAGTCAGACACAACTGGATGGGGAAATCTTTACTGGAGACTGAAGTTTAGGTGATAACTTTAATTTATCCAGGAAGAAAACAGTAAAGTTTGAAAGGCTTAGCCAAAGCCTGCACTAAAAACCTTTTTCCATGATAGTCCTATGTGATTGTAAACTAGTGTGGTCAATGGAAGAGGTTCTTTGAATGCAGGGAATGTTCAGGCCACTATGTTGCAGAAGATTCTAGAATAATTTCTCAGGTGACATGTAATATTACAGTATTGTCAGGAATGATGCCTCTACTCCCAAGTGCTATATTCCTAGGCTGTCAAATTCCTTGTCAGTGCTTAGAATAAACTTTTGGTGGTTCCTTGAGGGCATAAAACTCTTTGCAAGTAGCTAAGATGTAAGTCTATTGTTCTGTGTCTTCGGATAAACCTGAATAAAATTGGAAGCATCTCATTTGCAACTCTTCACAGTGAGATCTGATGGAGGCAGGCAGCTACAATATCTGAAATGCATATTAGATCCTTCCAGTTGTCCCTTTTCCTGGTTCTGTTCATTTCATATGTAGCTAGCTACATGGCCAGCTGCAGTCTCTTAGGCCACCATTACTATATCCTAATATGTCTCCTTTCCTTAGTGGAGATCTGTGACAAGAATTTATCTACAACAAAACGAGTTTAATAATAGACAATGAACAGTCAGCTCCGAATATTCATTCTGACTTTGTCAGTGGTTCAAAGGGAGGAATTTCTGATCCAGCTTTGATTCTCATCAGTTGTTGGAATTTTTTCATTAAAGTTTCTGATTAGAAAGATTTACTCTACACTAATAAAGCTTTATGAAAAAAAATTCCACCAAGTGTTATGTGTCAAACACAAGTCCTGTACATAGTGGTTTCTTGCAACTTTTTGTATTGCTTACACATTTTAACATGTTTGAAGTACTCCCCTCTGAGCAGGAAGGATAGTTTTAATCTGCCCCTTTTTAGGGAATTAGATTAATCTGATATCAAGTTATCTGCTTCTGACAGACTGAAAACTTCTCACAGCAACAACAAAGAAATGGATCATCGTTGTCTCTTCCTCCTCATGTGTAGTTGGTAAGTGAAGAATGCATTTGGGTTTGGTAGGGAAGGAGAAGTTTGAGGATTATGAGCAAAAGAATATTAGAGAGAGGGAGGGAGGAAGGGAGAGAGAGAGAGAGAGAAAGAGAGAGAGAGATCCAAAACAGACTGAATCTGTTAGAAAAAAGATTATGGAAATAGCGGGTGATTTAATGCTATCTGATCTTCCTAGAGTCAAAGGTGTTTTTGATTGGGAAAATCTTCAGCAACAATATGCACAATTTCAAATACTTTGAAAAGTATCTGCTCCCCATTAAGTTCCCCAATCTCTATTAGAAATACGGACACCTACTAAAATGTTTTACAGACACACTTTTACACAGGTGTGCGAAAATTGTTTTTGGCCATGTTGGTTATATACATTAGGATGTGAACTCCTAACATAATTGATTTGGGGGGTATAATTGCACTAAGAAGTTGGTAGGTTTTTCTACATGACCCTCAAACTGTCCTGTAAAATCATAGTCATTCTTCTCAAGAAAAGCTTGTCCCCTATTGACTGACAAAGGAGCGACAAAAAAACCTTGAACATTCTGAAATGGAATAATCCAGTGTTGTAATTCAGTGTCAGACGGTGAGAATGTATTAATAAAGAATTACACCCTGGGAACCTGTGGCCTTCCATACTGCATGTTAGGAGTTGTCCAACATCTGAGAGGCTATAAACATCTCACCAATAATTTGCCTTATTATCTCATATTAAAACTCCCTTTTAATATTTATTATATATTATTTTTAATATTAATGTTATATATTATTTTAATGAATATTATATAATTACAATTGCCCTACTCCATCGCTCTATTATCTCATATTGGAATGGGATAACTGTGAAAAATAGGTAAATTAAGTAACTGAACAACACTGAACAGTCAGCTCCAAGATTCAGTTCCAACATTGTTCCAAAAGCAATTTTAGCACAAGAAGCCTATGGTCCTAAACTTACCTACTGGGATACATCCATTAAACTCAGAGGAGTTTATTTAAAGATTAATAATATTGCAATATATGTATTTCTGTTTCATAATTCCGTTATATGCGTATCAAACCAGATTTAGAAAATCAACACCTAAATTTTAATTTGGAATTACATTGACTTTCCTTTCAGAAAAGAGAGAAGTTAAATCTTGAATTTTTCATGAGAATAAAGATCTATGGAGATTCTCAGTCATCCAGGTCATAATTGTGCCAAAGGGGCAACTGGACTTCCTTTGTTTTTCCTTGAAGATGTTTTGCTTCTCATCCAAGAAGCTTCTTCAGTTACAACCGAATGGAGGAGAATGGAAGGATTTATATTCTTTGCAATCATCTCACCGTTAGCCCTCTGTCTGAGAATTGTTGAGGCCATTTGGATCTTTTTGCTCCTGTTCTTCAGAAATTGGTCTTTTTGCCCCTCTGGATACTTTGATCTTGGAGAGAGGCTGAACACCCATCCCAGAATTAAGCCTGAGGAACATTCTTGCAATGTTTTAACAATACGATGAACAATAAAAATATTGCATTAAACATTGAGGGACCCTTTAAACATGCAGTGGCTGTGCCTGAAAATTAAATATCCCAGCCATTAATTTCTCTGTCTTCAAATGACTGAAAAGCAACAGTCCACATTAAAGTCTAACCACTTGTAAAATTGGATTTTTGAAGATTAAGCCTTTTCTGAAGTAATGCTGGCCAAAGGGAGGGGAAAAAAAATAGGTGGAAGAAGAACATTAAAGCCACGTTTTGTATATTATACCCACCCCGCATTACTGATGCTAGGATTCATGCCGATCACATAGGGTTTCCCAATGATGTGATTTAGAGGAGCTCCGATAGTAAACCCTGCAAGATATGGAGCAGGGAACATTTCAAGCCACGGGTAATGAGATATTGATCTCCCTGTCTCCGGGTCACAGGTTCAAATCTGCATAGGTTGGCAGTGACTCCGAGTGAGCAAAGTGGTACCAACTTCATCATGTACACGTTTGTTTTCCTGCACTCCATAAAATGCAGAGATCACAGGCAACGGGTTCAATTTGCATTGAAAATTAGGGGATACATTTCAGGGTTATATTTTGATGCAAACCAACATAAATGTTGCATTCCAGATTAATGTAGGGATGTCTCCAAAAATTGCCAGGGGGGTTCTCTGATCAAAACACAGAGACACACAGAGTGTCATTCATAAGTGTCTTTAAAAAAAAAAACAATTGACAGTTCCATACTTACTGTGGAAGTTAGGCCCAGATGAACCATTGATGTTAGTTTATCCTGACTGGCTGAAGGTTGACCCAGCTTTCCATCCTTATTGGTAAAATGAGGACCCAGATGGTTAGGGGCAATGTGCTGACTCTGTAAACCACTTAGAGTGGGCTGTAAAGCACTATGAAGCGGTATATAAGTCTAAGTGCTATTGCTATTCCTTCCTTCCTTCCTTCCTTCCTTCCTTCCTTCCTTCCTTCCTTCCTTGTTGGTACAATGGTTAGAATGCAGTATTGCAGGCTCTGCCCACTGCCAGGAGTTCAATCCCAACTGACTCAAAGTTGACTCAGCCTTCCATCCTTCCAGGGTCGGTTAAATGAGGACCCAGATTGTTGGGGGCAATAGGCTGACTCTGTAAACCATTTAGAGAGGGCCGTAAAGCACTGTGAAGCGGTATATAAGTCTAAATGCTACTGCTATTTATAGGACCTTCCATAAAAAAGCATCTTCAGTGGACGTGACTCAGGTGCCGCACCTGGTATCAGAAAGCAACCCTACCTCCAGTCCTATTTCATTTGCAAATCCACGTTACAGCAGAGACTGATTTCGCCAGGTGAGACTGCATATTCCCTCGCTAAAAATCAGCCCTAGTGTATTTCCGGCGGCTTTTCAATAAAGAATTATTCTCAGAGCCCAGACAGCGCTACTATAATGTACTGATTTTGGAAACGGGACTTCATTCATTGAAAGCCTGCCTTTCATGCAAATGGCAATTTGTAGCATGAGTATAAAAATTGCACTTTGGGAAGCAATATAACACAGCTGCACACTGTTATCACAAGCGAATGAAAACAATAGCCTTCTGCAAGGAAGGGCATGTTATATGTTGAGTGGCCTCCTTATAAGGAACATTTGCAAAGTTTGCACACATGCACATACATAGACACACATCTGCAGCCTCTTTCAGGTCACACCGGCACTATAGTTAGCAAATTGATAAGGTTCCCCTGTTAAGCTTTATTACTTCTGACACGAGCCTATGACACTTTATAAAAAGAAGTAATCCAGAACAATCTCTAGGTAATTAACACCTAGATAAACAAACATAAATTTCTATATTGCATTTATTTGGACTACCACTCAAATATGCGTGAACCATGCTTTTTTAATTAAAAGATAAATCTATGTGACACTTAGCCTCAAACTTAATTATTCAGCATAGTATAATAAAAAATACAGCCCATTAAATGTGTCTTGCTCTGTATTTCTGTATTAACAGCAAAACAGTTCACTCTGGGATCATTTAAATTTTCTTCCCTCCTCTTTTCCTGCGATTTCCCTATCCACTGAAGCTCTCATTCTTTCCCTCCCTCCCTCCCTTTCTTTTTGAATATGACTTTAGCAACACCAACAGGTGAAGAGCTGCAGATTCCTTGGCTCTTGCGGTTTTGTTCATCTTGTTCAGATTTTCCCCTTTGAAAGGTTAGCTCACCAGCGTACCTTTTGCTGTCCTGCTATATCTATCAGTGTTCTTCCTTCTGGTCGTAGTTTTTGTCCCACAAGGATACCCAGAAACAAGAAGACTCCCAGGGTTAAGCATCATTTTGGTGAAACTGTGTTTGCGATTCCCAAAACAAATTGCCATGCCTTCACCCTGGAGGATTATAGTACAGGTGTCAAACAAAAAACGAGAAGTTTGCTTCCTAACGGGATGAGCCAAGTGAGGGATTTTAGGCCTTGCACAAGTTTCAACGAGAAACATTAAGCTATTTAGGAATTAGATGGAGAATGTCTTGTCAAGATATTCACCTTCTGCCCAACAAAGATGCCAATGTAGCTAAAATCTTGCCTGCCTGCCTGCCTGCCTGCCTTCTTTCTTTCTTTCTTTCTTTCTTTCTTTCTTTCTTTCTTTCTTTCTTTCTTTCTTTCTTTCTTTCTTTCTTTCTTTCTTTCTTTCCTTCCTTCCTTCCTTCCTTCCTTCCTTCCTTCTTTCTTCCTTCCTTCCTTCCTTCCTTCCTTCCTTCCCTCCTTCCCTCCTTCCTTTCTTTCCTTCTTTCCTTCATTGTTTCCTTGTTTCCTGCCTGCCTTCTTCTTTCTTTCTTTCTTTCTTTCTTTCTTTCTTTCTTTCTTTCTTTCTTTCTTCCTTCCTTCCTTCCTTCCTTCCTTCCTTCCTTCCTTCCTTCATTGTTCCTTTGTTGTCTGCCTGCCTGCTTTCTTTCTTTCTTTCTTTCTTTCTTTCTTTCTTTCTTTCTTTCTTTCTTCCTTCCTTCCTTCCTTCCTTCCTTCCTTCCTTCCTTCCTTCCATCCTTCCTTCTTTCCTTCCTTCCATCCTTCATTGTTTCCTTTTTCCCTTTTTCTTTTCTTTCTTTCTCTCTCTCTTTCCTTCCTTCATTGTTTTCTTGTTTCTTTCTTTCTTTCTTTCTTTCTTTCTTTCTTTCTTTTCTTTCTTTCTTTCTTTCTTTCTTTCTTTCTTTTTTTTCTTTCTTTCCTTCCTTCCTTCATTGTTTTCTTGTTTCCTTTTTCTTTTCTTTCTTTCTCAATATTTTGCAGTCTAAAATATAAATAAATAACCTTCAGAGTCCTTCTTTTTGAATGGAAGGCCTCATTGATCAAGTGACTTGTAGAAATCAAATTCTCCCTCCCTCTCCCTCTCCCTCTCATTCACATACACATATCTGAGTCCGCTGTGATCCACATGGAACATTCCTAGGGATATGGAGGGTGTGTTAAGTTGCTCACAGCAACCACGAATGACCTGCCTTTATTTTCAGAGCAGCCCTTGGATCCCAGTCAGGTCTTCTATAAATCCAGTGCTGGGTAAAGAAATGAAAAGTCCATCTGTTCAGTTTGAGATCTCCTCTAAAATCTTATATACTCCCCAACCATCTCCCATGGTTGAATAATTGCTTGATGTGAGAAAGAGGCAAAGTTCTGTGATAACAATTTCACACATTCAGGTTATCAACGTGATAACAGCAATTATCACATTGAAGATCAGAGCTCACCAAAGATAATTAGTCAGGAAAGGCAGTGAAACACCCTAGACTTTATTTAACCTAGCCAAATTGTGGTACACCACATGCACAGGCATCAATGTGTGGCAGTGGTGAGATTCAAATTTTTTTTACTACCGGTTCTGTGGGCGTGGCTTGGTGGCAGGGATGGGATTCAAATTTTTAACAACTGGTTCTGTGGGTGTGGCTTAGATGGTGGGCATGCCTTGCTAGTCATGTGACTGGGTGGACGTAGGTTGGTGGTCATGTTATTGGCTGGGTGTGGCCAACTCAATATCACACACATCAAGGCACGCATCTCCTCGCCTGACTGTGGGGATGCTGCAACAGTCATAAGTGTGAAAAATGGTCTTAAGTCACTTTTTTCAGTGCCATTGTAACTTTGAATGGTCACTCCACACAAGCAAAGTACCAGCAAAGGAGGGAAAAAAACTCCAGAGAAGTTTCAGAGACAGGAAGTCTAGTCCTGCCAAGAATGTAATAAGAGTTAACGGACAGACAGTTCTGTAAGCAATGCCAGAATGTTTCCTTCCTGCCTTCCTTACAGGATTAGGTCAGTAATTTCTTCTAACAACCGGTTCTCCAAACTGCTTAGAATGTTAACAACCGGTTCTAGCAAATATGTGCAAACCTGTAGAATCCCACCCCTGCTTGGTGGGCATGGTATGGCTTGGTGGGTGTGGCTTGGAGGGCGTGGCAGGGAAAGGATACTGTAAAATCCCTTATTCCCACCCCTGTGGGAAGGTTACTGCAAAAACCCCATTCTGTCCCAATTCCCCTAACCTGCTTTCCAGCTCCGATCTCCTGTGCAGGGCAACAAAAGAAGACCCAGCCAATCAGCTGGGACTCAGGAGGCGGAGAAGAGATGGGGGCGGGGCCAGTCAGAGGTGGGATTGGCCGGTTTTCCAAAGTATTCAAAATTTCCACTACCGGTTCTCCAGATCTGGTCAGAACCGGATGAATACCACCTCTGATGGTAGATCAGTACTCCAGATCAGTACAGACAGTCCTTGATTTACAACAGTTCACTTAGCGGATCGTTCGAACTTACAACTGGATTCACTTAAACGTTGCTAATTTAACAACTGCAGTGATTCCCTTAACAAATGGAGCAAGGAAAGTCATAAAACAGGGAAAGACTCACTTAACGATTTTTTCCCTTAGCAACTTCAAATTTTGGGCTCAGTTGTGGTTGTTAGCTTAGGACTACCTGTATTCAGCTCAGATGCTGAACATGCAAGGTTTAAATTCAGTTTTAATCTACCAAGAAAGGTGTAACAGATGGACAATGGAACTGGAATTACCCACAATATTTGCCTTTGACTTGCAGATACAGCTTTCTAGTAAGAAAGCATTGTTTGCTAAATATAATAGAAACTGTGTTCAAGATGAATGCCACACCATTTGGCAATTTGTCTTTCTATTTGTAGAAAGAATTCTTTTAGCATTCAAACTACAGAATTGCTCAATCAACTTTGGTAAAAAAGGGAAAAAAATATCTGAGTAAAGCTGTAGTACTAGATATGCTGACTTGGAAGGAAGCCCTGCTGAATTAAACAGGACTCTGAATTAGATTAATGGCTCTTCCATCTTTTGATGAAGGATGTTCTTTGCAATGGATTGGAACCAGGCTAGTCTTGTGCAAAATAAATCTTTTAAGCAGTTGGAGAAATTAGACTTGACTAATTTAATTCCCATCAATGTTTATCAGTGTACTCTATATTTGCATCCAACCCAGTAGACAGAATTGTGTTCTGAACTGAAAATTTTATTTTTAGCAATTCTGAAAACAATTCTAAAATAGGACTTGGTATTGGTATTTCTTAGATTTACTGGTATTTCTTAGATTTACTGACGATATGTTTATATAGGCTCCAAAATAGGAGATACCCCAGTTTTCCTGCATTTATTGCCACATTGAATGGGATTATATAATCATTGAAGTTCAAGCTTCAGTTTCATAATTTAGGAGGACTGGGTTTTGTTTTGTTTTTGCATGTGTGTGTGTGTGTATACATACATACATACATACATACATACATACATACATACATACATACACAAAGATGCAATGTGAGAATCTGCAATTTTGGAAGTGATTCTCTGCTCTCTCTTTGTCTAAACAGGCTATAACTTTTGTTAGATGGTTATGTTAGGTGACTAACATGACTGTCAAATGGCCTTGCCTTCCCCATTGACTTTGATCATTGGACATAACCCTGAACGCTGCAACTACCATAACTACATGCCAGTTGCCAAGCATCAAATTTTGGTCATGTGAACAGAGCAATAGCAATAGCACTTAGACTTATATTACACTTCATACTGCTTTGCAGCCCTTTCTAAGCGGTTTACAGAGTCAGCCTGTTGCCCCAACAATCTGGGTCCTCATTTTACCGACCTCAGAAGCTGAGTCAATCTGGACCCGGTGAGACTTGAACTGCTGGCAGTTGGCAGATTTAGCCTGCAGTACCACATTCTAGCCACTGCACCACCATGACTCTTGAAGAATCTGTGATTGTTGTAAGTCAATCATAAATCACTTTTCCCAGTGTTGTTGTAACAGTTGTGAAAGGAAAAAAGGAAAAAGTGGAGGACTACCTACTTACCATAATACCATCCGTACACTTACCATAATGAACTGGGCTCTGAAATGATGAGTTCTCATTTAAATGGAGGGTTGAGTCAAGTGGGCAGATGAACAAGCAGGTGAGGCTGCTTCTCTTGTGTTGTAGTGGATTGCATCTTGTGTGCCTGTGTGAGGGTGGGTGCAACTGACACATTTACAGCTCAGCCTCTAGATGCATAGGTGTAGGTTGATACTTACTTCATCCTGATCTGTTAAGAATTGCGATTTGTCCTTAAGCACTTTTTTTTTAATGAGATAACACACCAGAAGAAAACATCAGCCCCTGAAATAATAAAACATCACATACCGCGATCGTTTTCCTTCTGTAGCATCCATGGGGGCGTGGCTCATGCTGATTTTGGTCACGCCCCTTTTCATATGTTTGCAGTGTGGCATATTCACCCCAAAGTTAGAGAGCTTGCAATGTAAGATTGTGATGGGAATTTTATCATCTTCATTTAACACCATAATCCCTTGCAGGGGTGGGCAACCAGGATGATTAGGTTCCCCATCACCCCATCCCCAGAGGTGTGGTGGCCCTGAGTCCACTGGACAACCAGGATGATTAGGGCACTGGAGACCAAAACATATGAAGAATGGTTACAGGACCTGGCTAGTCTAGTGGTCCTGGCTAGTCTAGTGAAGAAGACCAAGGGAGACATGATAGCAGTCTTCCAATATTTGAAGGGCTGCCACAGAGAGGAGGAAGGGATCAAGCTATTTTCCAAGGCACCAGAAGGCTAGACAAGGAATAATGGATGGAAATTGAACAAGGAGGGATTCAACCTGGAAATAAGGAGACAGTGATAACAATCAACCAACGGAACAGCTTTTGCTTTCGGAAGTTGTGGGATTGTCATCACTTGAGACCTTCAAGAAGTGATTGAACTGCCATTTGTCAGAAATGGTGTAGGGCCCTCTGCTTGGGCAGGGGGTTGGACTAGATGACCTATAAGATCCCTTCCAACTCTGATTATCTGTTATCTGTCATCAACTGAATGGAGCTAGCAGAGTGTTTTAATGGCCAGATGCCCTTCCTGATGCCATTACGGAGTTTTGTTCAGCAGGATATATTCTCAGTGTGGCCAGAGAGAGAAAAATATGCCTCTGCCTAAGATCGAAATCACCGCCTCCTGAATGAGAGGCCAGAGCTCGACACTTATGGGGATGGAGGGATGGGGATTTTATCCTTCTGCCAAAAGCTTCCAGCTTCTGTTGATATTACTGATTTGCCAATTGCCTCTGGCATCACTTTTCCCTTCCTTTAGAAGAGTGTGTTTATTTATTTCTTAAAATACTTAACAATGCTATCCTAGGCCGCATGAAATTTAACTTCCTGAAAGGTGCTAAGACTGTAAGCTGGTTGGGTAGTACAGTACATATATCAGAAGGACGTCCGTGTCTTTGTTTATATCTGAGTAGAGGTTGTCCGCAGCTTACAACCGCAAAATCTGAGCTCAAAATTTCTGTGGCTAAGCAAGACATTGATTAAGTGAGTTTTGCCCGATTTTATGACCTTTCTTGCCACAGCTGTTAAGTGGATCGTTGCAGTTGTTAAGTTACTAACGTGGTTGTTAAATGAATCTGGCTTCCCCATTGACTTTGCTTATCAGAAGGTTGCAAGAGGGGATCACATGACTTCAGGACACTGCAGCGGTCATATGTATGAGTCAGTTGAACCTTGGGAAAGCTGCAATGGTTGTAAAGGTGAAAAACGGTCATAACTCAATTTTTCAGTGTTGTTGTAACTTTGAACAGTCACTACATAAATGGTTGTAAGTCAAGGAGTACCTGTACAAAAATCAGACTACACATAGGATAAATGAAGGAAAAAATGAGCTGCCTCTTAGATTTTACAACTTTCTATCACTGTAGATTGTTTCACAATAGATGGGAATTTACTATATCTGCAACCCCCTTATTTTCAGAAGCTAAATATATATTTTATATAAAATGGTCAATGCCTGATAAATCCAATTTCTTTTTTTCTATAATACAGCCACAGCTTCACAAAAACTGTTTACCGTATGCTAAAATTTCAACAATCTTTTAATTAAGCTATAACTACAGTATGTGCCTGTATATAAAAAGATGGATTTAGATATTGTATAGATTTGTTCTGAAAAATAAGGAGATAAAACAGTTTGCAAGTCATTGAATGGCCCAACTGTGACTTGACAGTTACCTACCTTTTCCCCAAACCGTACAAAACAGAAGTGAAAAAAAAAACTGGTGACTTTGTAATAAACATAAGGAAGTTGGGAAAAAAAAAACCTTTCTCTTTATTTCCCCAGAGGCAGAAGTTTTATTGCATAAAACACTGGATAAAACTGTACTGCTTCAAAGACATTTTTATTCTAACAGCAGAAAGAAAATAAAATAAAAACAGTCATTTTCTGGCAAGGGGAAAACAACTTTTAATACTTCTATACCAGAATAAAGTTCTGTCAACTGATGTCTTATAATAATAAATAATGACCAAGAATAAACTTTAAATACAAAGTTTTTTTCCTAATTGTTACAAGCATAGCAACAAAACCCTCTACTCTATTGATCTCAGAATCTCTCCAAGATATATATATATATATATAGATATATATATATTTTCTTTTGCTTAGGAATGTAGACAGTATTTTGACCAATATCACAGACTACAGAAGTTACAGAGAAAAAACTTGACATGTTTAGATATGAGAAGCGTGATGATATTCAGAAGCTGATGGTATTTCACTGCTCCTGTCACTTGTTTGTATTTCAAGTTACAAATGTTCCAGAGTGAAAAAAAAAATGGGTGAACGTCGGAGGCAAAAAACAATGAGGACAGTAGCACCAGACTAAGTGGATTCAACACACACATCACAAAGAACAGGAAGTAAAGATTCCAGTGTCACAAACAGAATTATTGCCTGTCGTATCTGAAAATACTCAGAAACCATGAAAGGATGCTGAAAGGAGCTGCAAAAAAGTGCAAGAAGATGGAATGTGGGATATTTTGTATTATTATTATTATTCTATTCCCTCTTATTGTTTTTTCTCGCTAAGATACTGAAGGCGACATGAAGAAAGCAAGTGACCGAATCACAGTCACCGAACACAGTAGTGCAGTGAAAACCCTAAAGCTTACTACAGTCAGAAAGTCCTCCGTTTACACGGTGATCCTTTCCTTAGGATCGTAAGAAACAGTTGCATTCAGTCGATCAACTTGATTTAAGTAAGGCAGTGAGAACTAGGTTAGGAAAAAGAAAATCAAAATTAAAACCAAAATGAGAAAAAAAAACAGCTTGCGCAAGGCGACCTCAGTTTAACTGAAGTTTCAGTAGGATGGGTGTCAGTTGTATTTGATTTCATTTTTCTGACAACAATTTGCAAATGATAATCCTTATTAACCTGAGAACTTTCTTTTCTTCTTTTCCCCCCGCTCCACTTTCTCAGTTTCAGGACTGCTACAAATTTTATTTACATTTTTGCTGTTTGGGGAGTGTCTTTTAAGGCTCTCGTGTTTTCATCTGTGCTCCTAGCCTCCAAGGATATATCAACTTACTTACTTTCTTTCTTTCTTTCTTTCTTTCTTTCTTTCTTTCTTTCTTTCTTTCTTTCTTTCTTTCTTTCTTTCTTTCTTTCCTTTTCTTTCTTCCTTTCCTGAATGATTTTATTTTGAGGAGAAATTAATACTTGTCTGCCTATAGGAACAACACCAATTATACCGTTCACAAAGGAACTGCCTGAAAAAGCTTCATAATTTTGTCATTCCAACCAAAGCCACAAGGAATTATAAGTCTTACTTATTTTTTTTTCTTTCTTCTTTCCTTCCTTTGTTTCCCCCCGCCCTTCCATTTAAGACTTCTATTAAAATTACACCCAAAGCTTCTTAGATGAGAAGCCACAGAATTCAATTTGGAGGGCCCAATTAGTAGAAAAAGCTAAAATTTGCAAAAATATAGAACATACCTTTCCCCCCCGCCTCCCCTTAGAAAAACAAGAAATATTTCTAGTACTTCTGCTCCATACTTTTTTGTTCTTTTTCTTTTCTTTTCAGCCAAGACAAAATTCATAGTTCAGAATCAAATGGCTGCAAAATTTTCTTCTCCCCCCCAAAAAAACCCTCTCAAAATACCGGGTTGTTTATTGACAAGAAGAAATAAACCTCTATGAAAATGAATCTGATGTGGGACTTCATTCAAGTTTTCTATGGAAGGACTAATTATCTGCACTAGTCTTTCCTCTAGATAAGGCTAACTAGCTGGCCTAACCAGTATGTTCTTTAATAGACATCTCTAAATCCTTCTATAACAACCCATCAATACTGCAGATTGAGTTTGGGAGGAAATCACACCTCAGCCCCCAAAGAAAGTTTACAATAGATCAACAGTTTCTTATTGGTTACAATACTTCCCCCCCGCCCCCAATAAATTCCACTAATTTATCTGGTCGGTTGTCGGTGGGTATGTCTGTAGATCTGGCTGTGTGTGTCTGTGTGTATCTTTTGAAAATTAAAACGTAAAAGCACAATCCTTTTCAATATAGGTCAGGACTGACCGTGGCTTATGGACAAACTAGAATTTCTCCTGTAGTGCAGCCAAATTGATTTTCTCTGCAGTGACAGCTCCGGTCAGCCTGGCACCATTTCAGTCAACCCACACGTCTCATTATTATGCGAGGCAAATGACAGTGGTTGGTGTCATATTAAAAAGGTGTTTTCAGCACTGAAAACACAACCCCTCACACACCCATACACATTCCCACCATCTTCAAGGCAATGGGAAATCGATATCCAATGGTATCCATTTTACTGTTCCTGGTAAGACCACTATTGCTGAGAAAAAAAAAATCCCATCCATTTTCACATTGGAAGTGTCTCTTTCTTTCTTTCTTTCTTTCTTTCTTTCTTTCTTTCTTTCTTTCTTTCTTTCTTTCTTTCTTTCTTTCTTTCTTTCTTTCTTTCTTTCTTTCAAAAAATCTTGCAATGTCCTCAATTTTGGGGTTGTGACCCATTTGAATTAAGAGCCACCTACTTGTTCGGAAGAATTTGTCACCAGCTAACAGTTGAACAGCCATTTTCAAGGAATGGATTCCCCACCCACCCCCATCCTGCTTTTTTTCCCCCATACATACAAACCCGGTACATACATACTTACAGGGATGTGTTTGTGTTTGTGTGTATGTTTGTGTACGCTTCTGAGCATTTGCACAAATGGAAGGAAGGACTGTCCACAGAAGGCCGTTTTAAGCTCACACTCCGTGATCCCAATGCGTATCGTAAAACTCTAAAGTAATATTGCAGTGCACAGTTTTGAGTTGTTCGGTTGCATTATTCGTGAAGCTTGCTGCCCTCCTCGGTTAACTCTGCTGAGCTGCCAGGTTTGACAGCGGAAGGTTCTTCTAAAGTCCCAGAAGTCTCGGAGTCAACTCTGGAGCGCTTGAACCTGCGATCAGGATACTGGCTATTGTCAAAAGGCATGCGATGGACACAGAGAACGTGAGTCTTCAGATTTCCCTTCTGAGAGGCACTGTAGGGGCAGTATCTGCACTGAAAAGGCCTGTGACCTGTGCAACAGACAAAGATCAGATTAGTTTATGCTCACATCTTTTTACTCTTCTGTAGAGGAACAACGTAGAATAGAGCCTCCCCGTTTTTCATACACCTATGTTTAAGTTGACCATTGCTTCTCCATCTAGGTTTATACATGACTACTGTCTGTCTGCCTGTCCCCTCTTCACCCAGGTCCTCAGTTTCACATGTAGGTTTAGTTGTTGTTGTTCACTCACTAAGTTGTGTCTGATTCTTCATGACCCCCACTGGACCATAGCACCTCCCTGCCCTCCACTATCCCTCCAGGTTTGCCCAAATTCATCTCCATTGTGTCAATAACATTATCTCACCATCTCACCCTCTGCCATCTCCTTCTCCTTCGGGGTATGACATACATACCCATATACATATAGACTTGAGAAAGTCCAGAAATATTTCACAAGAAGTGTTCTCCACTTCCCTACTCATTGCAGAATACCTTATGCCACCAGACTTGAAATTCTAGACCTAGAAAACCTAGAACTACGCCGCCTTTGGTCCTATCTAAGTATAGTATATAAAATCATACATCGCAATGTCCTACCTGTCAATGAATACTTCAGCTTCAACCAATACAAGAGCAAACAATAGATACAAACTCAAGGTTAACTGCACCAAACTTGATTGTAGGAAATACAACTTCAGCAACAGAGTGGTCAATGTTTGGAATACTCTACCTGACTCTGTGGTTTCTTTCCAACCCCCAAAACTTTAACCTTAGACTGTCTACTATTGATGTCACCCCCTTCCTAAGAGGCCTGTAGGGGGCGTACATAAGCGCACCAACCGTGCCTACCGTCCCTGTCCTATTGTTTCTTTTTATTTTTCTTATATGTATCCATTTCATGTATTCATAACTATGTTTATACTTCTACCTGTAACCATGTTTATACTTATACCTTATACTTATATCTCTGTTATCACTTGACAAAACAAACAAACAAACAAACAAATACAAAAGTAAGTATCCATATCATGGTTTAGGGACATTCTCACTTTGCAGCCATGCCTGATCCTCAGCCCTCCCTTCCGTGACACCTATCAATCAAGAAGGAAACTGGAAGATATATCTACTAATGGCTAATACCATTCCAAATGAACAATCAGGTACAGACACCGTAATGCTTTGTTGTTATACAGTTGCTAAGTCATGTTCTTCACAACCCCATAGACCACAGCATGCCAGCCTCCCCTGTTGTCCACGGCCTCCCAGAGTTTCCCCAAATTCATGTTCATAGCATCAAGTGATATTATCTAACCATCCCATCCTCTGCCATTCCCTTCTCCTTTGGCATTCAAGCTTTCCCAACATCAGGGTCTTTTCCACATGCAGCAATGTTAGTTTATTGTTACAAGAACCTTCGAGATGATTCTAACTGAGAAGTAATCCCAAAATAGAGAGCAATAAAGCCAACCAATAACACAATGCAACATTCAAAAATGCAAACTGTAGGAAAATGAAGGCCATTAACACCATGGACATCTCCACACTAATTTAGCATGGGTTTGGCTTGTGCTGAGCTTATCTGAAAGTGTTGTGAAGAAACACAAATTTCCCTGGCTCACAATCCTGGGGAGAAAAGAAAAAAGCTATGCCAGATGTACTACTAATAACGTACTTAATCTTTGAGAACTATTGTAGAATTTTTCTTCTTCCTGAAAATCATTCAGTAAAATGGTTTTGCCACCTCCCATTTCTTTGTCCCTGGCTAGATAGAAATTGTATATGCAGGAAGAAAGAGAGCTAAGTTGTAATGCACGGTGCAGTCCTTTTGTATGTTTGTTTCTCGCCTAGGCCACATTTTGTGTGAGATTATTCTGGGCCGGCCTAAAAATTCATGTATCTGGCTTGAGAGGTTATGTTTCAGCAATCACATTTCAATTTCAACTATGCTGGGAAGCTGGTTGATGTGTTTTACTGGAACATTATAAGCTTTGTCTCTCAAATTAACTTAAACCGGGGCCATCTGAGGTCAAATGCACTTAGCTTACTTTAATTTGCTGAAATGAATGAATAAATAAATATGCCTGACCATCTACATAAAACGCCAAGGGTATTGGACAACCCGATCTATTTCCCACACATGAGGAAGAGTTATCTGCCTTTGTTCCTGCTTGGGCTGTCTGCGCAGGTTCAGGGGAGCATATCCTTCACAAGTATGTTAGAGAGAAGAATGAACCTCCTCAATTCTACGTTGATTTGATTCCTATTCCATCTTTTCATCCAGGAGCTCAAGGCAAAACACGTAAACTTAGCAACCTGCAGCTTAACATAACAAAATAAGAGAGGGAAAGGATGTTGGAGATCTTCTAGTCTGGCCCCTTTGCTTAAGTAGGACACTTTATACCATTTCAGACAAGTAACTGTCCAGTCTCTTCTTAAAAGGCTCCAGTGATGGAGCATCCACAACTTCTGAAGGCAAGCTGTTATAAAGATTATAAACGTTCTTCCTAGATGAAATTCTGCCATGGATGAAATTTTCTTGTAAAAAGAGGAATTAGTGCCTTTTATGGACTGCATGTTCATCTCCATAACAGAAGGAACAACTCTATGTTAAACTATGGCTTGCTAACCTTAAGCTTACATCATTTTTTTTATTTTTTCCAAAGGTGATATCTTGAGGAACGGACACTAATCAAAGAGACAAGCAACCTGCAATTAAGGAGAAACTTCCTAACAGTGAGAACAATTAACCAGTGCAACGGCTTGACTCCAGAAGATGTGGGTGCTGCATCACTGGAGGTTTTTAAGAAGGACAGCTGTCAACTATATTGGAGTAACTGCCAGAACCCTGACAACAGCCACTTGTCCGAAATGGAATAGGGTTTCCTGCTTGAGTAGCAGGTTGGACTAAAAGACCTTTCCAGCTCTATTCTGCTTAATTGATTGATTGATTGATATCTTGGCTTTAGGAGAAGATGATGTCTATTTCTGGTTCATTTTCATTTCACCTGCTTTATATATTAACTAGCTTGATACCTGTGCTTCGCTACAAAACTATGTGATCGGGCTTAGTTTTGGGGGAGGAAAATAAGTGTGTGTATGTGGGATTTGTGCCTCTGCCTACCAGCATCCATCGGTATTCATCTGGCCAGTGTCCTGTCAGTGTGTGAGAGAGTTGAGGGCTTGTGGAAACTGAAACAGTATTTGTTGTGTGAGCAAGAAGGAGACAGCAAGGAGCGTAGGCGTGGTTTAGTTCAACTGTTCTGTACTGCTTGGTGCTGTGAAACTGAAACTGAAACTCCTCTCCTCTGCTTGTGTTTTGCATTTGTAAGAGATTTCTTTTCAGGTGGGGAGGAGAAGTAGAACTCCTTAGCATCAGAGGGTGTTAATAATAATAATATATGAAATACTAATGCTCTGATAGTCATCTTGAAAAATCCTTTCTTAGTGAGCACCTAGAAGCCAAGAGGAACATACGTGCCAAATTCCAAGTTTATAGACTTTATGGTTCTGGAGATTTTGTGATGGCGCATGAGTGGTATTTAGCTTTTATATATATAGATTCATTTTGCATATTGAATTGCAGTTTTCTCATTATTAAAGTTGAGTATGGTTATGAAAGTTATACCATAGTAAACCTAAATTCTAGAATACTTTTTTTTGTGAAAAGCATCATGTGATTGTTTTTAATGGAACATCCACTTTAAACCTTAAGCTACATGACTTAAAATATATATTATCCTAAAAAGCCTATCCTAAAATTATTTTTTCACTTAAATTATGAGTTTTGTTTTTGAATCATTCTTGAGCCAAGAAGTATATTGTAATATTTAGTAAAAAAGAAACTTTCTTTCATTTCAAGTTGAAAACTGGAATCCTCATTAACATGCCCTTATCAGCTGGCAACTTTATAGAAGTCAATTCCTTAGTTTTTGAGATGGAGGGTCACATTTTCTAAATGACAACATTTTCCAGCCAATGAAAGACAATGGTGATCCAATTGTGCATTCAGTTTGAAAGTGTAAATTCTGACAGTTCCCATTCAATGGAATGGATCGAGATTAACTCTTAAATCCCTCCTAATCTGCTTCATTGTACAGTATAATTCAAACGAAAATTATAAGTAAGATAAGATTGATAAGATAATGTTTGTCATTTTCTCTGTATACACACTGGCATACATTGAAATGAAATTTTAATGACGAAGTAAGAAAAAAATATATATAAACTATTTTCTCATTTGAACATCAAAGGTGCATGAGAAAACCCAACCCAACTCAACCAATAAACTAGAGACAGCTGAAACTCAGGAATGTTCATCAGAAACAACTAATGGATAAATTGCTCAGTGGAACCTAAGGCTGAAACTCCTTATTACCTGGAAGATCTACAGAATCTATGCTATAATGTGCTCAGGGATTTTGTGGTAGCAACAACGAAGCTCCTGACACCCATGGGCTGAACTGAAGTGAAGCGAAGAGGTGCTTGTTCATGAGCAATCTATCTGTTGAAGAAAGGTGTCAACGAGTTCTTAAAAATCGGAAATCAAAAGCTGAGGAGCAGGAATAGAACTGGAAAAAGTTCTTTTGACCTTGGAGTTCCCTCCCATCCTTCAAAACTGTGACAGAACTGTAGTGATAATACCTAGTTTTTCTAGCTCTGCCCACCCCCCATCCCCCACCCCCAATCCAATTGGCCTCATCTGATCTTGTGGTTCTTTTGAAGATGTTTTGAGTCTTGGAATAGGCTTAGAAATTAAAATAAACTTCTATGTCTACACCCCGTCCACAATGCATGACTCGGCAACCTAATAAATAGCGCAGAATAAATAAGTTCCACTGGGGATTAAAAATTTACACAACCCTCTTTTGGTGGCCTGCTCTAGAAAACAATTTTTGTTCTATTGTTCGATATTACTTTTCAGCCTTCTAGATCTACCTAATTGATGCTAGTGACTACCATCGAGTGAGCAGGCTTAATCAAGAGCAAACATCATTCCAGATTAGCTGTAATTCATTAAGCACTTACCTAGAAGGTGTTTTTTTTGGGTGGGGGGAGAAAGGGGGCCAGATAGCTAAACAATACTTTTTCATAACTCTAAATGCTTTCTTTTGCATTCTCTACTTGGAATTAAGCCACATATTTCCCCAATAAGCATCCTTAAGACTTCAGCATTGGTATTTAACGTCTTCCTGCCCATGTTACAAAGACATCTGAAGACAACTGTCTGCGCAAATGTATTAAGACAGTTAACTCAACGGTCTTAAATGAGCAGGAAAGCATTAACTCTTCACTCTGTTGTTGTTGTTTTTCTATCCCCAAATTTTTTTGGGGGGAGGGTCGGGGGGCATCAAATTTCACATTGTGAAAAGTTAAGTACACAATAAGTTAATTTGTATTGTCACTGTGCTCTGCCACAGCGGTAAGGAGCATATCAATTTTTAATCCGATATGAATAATATATAGATATGTATACGCAGTGAGGGTCAAAATGTAGAAGAACGATAGAAGTGCGGTGCATTGTTGAAGCACCAGTCGCACAAAAAAAGGGGGGAGTGGAAATATTCTTGGAGATCTTCCGTCTTACGGCAGATAGCAACATCTGCAATTGGCTCGTAACTAGGGGCCAAAGCGGAGTGCCCATTTCTCCTGGGTAACACCGTCCATTAATTACTGCTCAAAACTGGTTGCGGGCTGCAAGATCTTAAAATAACCAGGCATAGATAAGAAGGCAAGTAATTTATACCATTTTTTTTTTTTTTTATCAGATGGTAGTTGGGGAGGATTTGGAGCCGTGGGCTCCTATTTTTCAAGACGTTGATCACATACAGAGTAGCTGGGATGTTATGTTCCAGCCATTTGGAAGATACTGTAAGGCAGCATCTCCCAACATTTTGGGCACCAGGGGCCACTGGTTCTGTGGAGAGAGGTTTCTTTCGGGTCCACAGGGTGTGTGTGTGTTTGTGTGTGTGTGTGTGTGTGTGTGTGTGTGCAGAATTTTTTACTACCAGTTCTGTGTGTGTGACTTTATGGGCTTGGCTTGGCTTTGTGGGTGTGGTTTTATGGGCATGGCAGGGGAAGGTTACTGCAAAATCCCCATTCCCTCCCCACCCCACTAACCAGCTTTCCAGCTCCGTTCTCCTGTGCAGGGCAACCAAAGAAGACCCAGCCAATCAGCTGGGACTCAATGGGAGGCGGAGCATAGATGGGGGCGGGGCCAGTCAGAGGCGGTATTTGCAGGTTCTCTGAACTACTTAAAATTTCCGCTACTGGTTCTCCAGACCTGGTCAGAACCTGCTGAATACCACCTCTGGGTGTGTAGTTTTGCGTGCTGCCTACATCACCCAGGTGGAGCTTCGCTTGTTTCTGCAGCCTGGTTTCTGGCGTGCCGTGGCCCAGTGCCAGTCCATGGACTGGGGGATTTGGGAAAACCCCTGCTGTAAGTGAAATTGGCAGTGGGTTATGCTAGTTACAGAGAGTCCAAGCATCAGGGGACTCAATTTAGAATGGCGGTATGGAAACACAAGAAGGTGGTACAGCTCAACTTAGAACCACCTCATTTAGTGACAGAGGTTTCTATCCCAACTGTGGTCCAATGTTGAGGACTACTTGTGCGCCCCTCTCGTGTTTGTGTACGGCCATTCTAAAGGTGTCCCCCGATGCTTCTGAAATTAGCACAACCCACTGCCGATTTCCCTTACAGTATCTTCCCAATGATTATAGGCAGGAACATACATCCCAGCTCCTAGTGGTGTGGTGGCCTAGGGAGTGGAGCTCTCGTCTCACAATCAGGAGGCTGTGAGTTCGATCCTAGGTAGAAGGAGAGATTTCTCTCTGTGCACAATGAGAACTTACCTGCTGAATAAAATTCAGCATTGGCAACAGGAAGGGCACCCGGTCAGTAAACACTTCTGCTCCATTCAGTTGCCCAGGCTCCACCCCGCAAAGGATTATGGGGTTATAAAAAGGAGATGATGATCCATCCCAGATATTCTATAGGTGATCTGCGTCTTGAAAAATAGGAGCCCACAGCTCTCAACAACCACAATCGTCCTTTAGTGAGACGTGCCTGATTTTTGTTGCTTTTTTCTTTTCCCGTGATCGTTAAATGAATCCAGATTCCCCCACATTGACTTGGTTTGTCAGAATAACTCTAGAAAGGTCACAGATGGCAATCACATGATCTCAGGGGCACTGCAATTTATGGTCAGAACTTGCTTGGTTATCAAGAGCCAGAATTCTGACCATAGGAATGCTGCCACAGTTGTGAGTGTGAAGACCAGAGGGTTGAATGTGAAGATTCAGCCGGTTCTGATCAGTTCTGGAGAACCGGTAGTGGAAATTTGGAGCAGTTCAGAGAATCGGAAAATATCACCTCTCTGCCTCCCCTTGAGTCCCAGCTGATCAGCTGGGTCTTCTTTGGTTGCCCTGCACAGGAGAACAGAGCTGGAAAGCAGGTTATTGGGGTGGGGAGGGAATGGGGATTTTGTAGTATCCTTCCCATGCCACACCCACCAAGCCACACCCACAGAACAGGTAGTTAAAAAAAAATTATCCCACCACTGGTGAAGACCGTTTTTTTCAGTGCCATCATACCTTCAAATAGTGGTAAATTGAGCACTGCCAATAGTTTAGTGTCAGGTTGTAACACCTTAATCAAGGTCTTCATTCCTTGCCCAACTCTCTTTCCAAAATGGAGTTTCTGTTTTGAAGGAAGCCCCTCCCCCAACAATTCCACATCCTAGCAAGAAATCATGGCTAAGTTTACTTGACACATTCGGTCGTAGCCATTTAAAAGCAATTTCACTCATCTTTTTCCATTAAGGTGGATTGCTTCGGAAATAAATTCAGAGAATACATCTCTTTGATCATTTCAGGAGGTCTCATCTGCCCTAGTTTGTGAATGCAATTAAACATCACAGGGAGTGTACCGAAGGTACGTAAATAATATCCCTTCTTTCAGCTTTGATCAGTGATCAGTGATCCATATTTAAATATCTATTTACATGCACACTTATAAAACATAATTTGATACTTTTCTTTGAGCCAAGAATTGCATCACATTTAAGAAGTTCCAATTGCTGTATGCTTGTAAGAAACTCATCTTCTTCTTAGCAGAGACAGAATTTTGAAGCTTAGAGCTACAGATTTAAATATGATTACAGAAAAAGATTTGCAAAAAAAAAAAGATATATTAGACAAAATAATATGCACAATAATCCCACAGATTAAGACAGGCATGAAAAAAAGAGCATGCTTCTTTGAGCTGATGCTAAAGAGAACTAAGACAAACATAGGTCTCAAACTTACATACCAAAGACATCTAAGATGATAAACTGATGCTTTCTAAGAGGTAGCATTACTGAACTCACAATGCATATAGAATGTATTTAAGACTTGAGTTCTATCTATCTACTCTTGACTACAAGGTCATTCTGTTTGCAGATTTCAGATCCATGATTCTGCACAACCAAATAATTAGGAAGTTCATATTTATCTATCTATCCATCCATCCATTGTTCAACTCATAGACAGACAGACTGACCATTTTTATAGTCAGAAAGAAGCTGTTACAACTTTTACTATAGTCACCTAAATGATTTCTAGTTAAGTGGCAGGGAAAGTTCTAATGTAAAGTTTACAATGAAAGTTGCCAAAATTATGTTTCTATCAGTAATTGACCACCCATGGTAACTCCGAACTGGTATATGATTGCATCTGTCTATTTTATAGCTAGATGACTAATAAAAATTCATTCTGATTCATTCTGATCTATTATTTATAGCAATGGATCTTTCTTTTGATGAAAGAACTCATTGTATTCTTGGGAATCTTCAGAATCCATAATGGTCTACTTGAGGAAATTATTCACAGAAAGGAAAATAATTGAGGACATATATCTCTGAATTGCATCCAAATTTTCATGAGAATCAACAGATTACCTCCTGTAATTCTAATACCTACTAATTTATTGGTATCAATAAGAAACCATTATTTTAAAGCACAACAAAGAAATGCCCACATATGAGAGACAGTAAGGTAATCAACATTAAAGGAGGTTTTATCTCCATGGTCAAGGTAAATTAATTCTGACTTTTTAAATGAATACCTGGTCTGGATCCAAATTCCATATCCCATTGCACCAGGAAAAAAAAAATCTAATCTTTGTCATATTAAAAGGCACATATGTAGGGTTTGTTCAGAAGTGTAAAAAAGACCATTAGAACAGTCATATGGCTGAGATGAGGAATTAATTCCAGATTGTTACGGGTGTACTAATAGCAGCAAAATCATGGCTCTCTCCCAAAACAGCAAGAAACGGTAATTTCAAAGAAAAATGCCAATAGTCTATTACTCAAAAAGCCTTCTGCTCATCCCACTATGCTATGTTTTATTGTTTTGCATATTGGTGTGGATATTATTTGCACGCAGATGCAAATAGAAAGTGTATCACACATGCAAACATTCATTGATGCTAAGATTCAGAGAAAGACCCAAGAAATAAGGATTGTCCAGCCGTAAGCATTAAAAGCTATCAAAGGGGCAATAAATCAAAGCCCAGAGGATATCTATTTCTTTTCAATACAATGTAAACCAGCAAATAAATAAATTAGAAACATGCAAACAAATGCAAAGTTTACACTCTATGTTTCTTTTTTTTTTTTTTCCCCTTCCAGTTATCATCAGGATTATTTTGGCAGTGCTCAAAATTATTTGGAAGTTTCATCCCGGAAGGAAAACATTCAGTCACAATTTGCTTTCCAGATGTTTTGAAGTTCATGTAAATCAACGAGGCCCAAGGCAAAGAGCTGTGGGATGTATCATCACAAATAGCTAGGAGGCACCAGGTTTGCCATTTCTAAAAAATCATCAACCTTGGCTAAATAAACAGTGATTTGGCACAAGGTAAGGCAACCAAATCACTTGTCGTTCCGAAAGGTTATCAGTTCGGCAGTTCGAATCCCTAGTACCATGTAATGGAGTGAGCTCCCGTTACTTGTCCCAGCTTCTGCCAACCTAGCAGTTTGAAAACATGTAAAAATGCAAGTAGAAAAATAGCGACGTGGTGGGAAGGTAACAGCATTTTGTGTGACTTCGGCGTTTAGTCATGCCAGCCACATGACCACGGAGACGTCTTTGGACAGTGCTGGCTCTTCGGCTTTGTAATGGAGATGAGCACCACCCCCTAGAGCTGGAAACGACTAGCATATATGTGCGAGGGGATCCTTTACCTTTACCTAAGACAACTTCAGAAACCCAAATGGAAGTTCCTATAACATCACAGATCACTTGAATAAAACATCTATGCTATCAACCAGTTTTCCTTCATGCTTTCTAGACAGTGGTGGGATTAAAAATGTTTTACCACAGGTTCAGTGAGCATGGCTTGGTCATGTGCATACACTTTGCATGCACACGCACACCAAACACACACTTTGTGTAGGCGCAGAGGCATTCCAACTCACCTCCTCCAAGCCTGCACTCTCCCAGTTGCTTCAGCAGCTGCCGCGCAGCACTCTTCTGTGCCGCGCAAAGCAGATGCACTTCAAAAGCAGAGGTTAAAGGTGAGTATGGGAACCTGGGCAAGTAGGTGGGCCCAACAGCAGAGCAGTAGAGAGAACTGGTTCAGTCTCTGCTGCTCATCGCCACTACCGGCTCGGCTGAACCGAGCCGAACCGGTAGAATACCACCACTGTTTCTAGAGGTGAGGATTTCAATACAGAGAATTTCCCAAGTAACATGGATGCAGTTGAGGATTCTGGCCTGAGGCCACACATCTGATCACATCACAATTGAGGAAGAGACAATAAATTATATTAGAAAGAATACCATCAAAGGTGACACCAGCCAGAACCTAGAAACATTGAACGAAGTCGTGCAAGATCAGAAGATGTGGTGATCTGGCCCATAGAATTGCTACAAGTTGGACATTATTGAATGGACATCATCATCATCACCATCATCCATGTATTCATGAAAAAATATTAGAAGGAAACCACCAAACAAGGGGTTCTCCTATAATGGATTCTCCTATTCCAAAGTTGTGAGAACAAAATCAATTATTTGACTGTATGGGGTAGAAGGGAGATGTAAGTCCTTATACACTCATTACCAAATGTTTCCAGAAAACTTCAAGACACATTCGTAACTGTCTAGTCCACCTGAAGGAATAATAAAAGAAATAAAAACGCAATAGAGAAATTCACAGGGTGATATCAGTACATAGAAAAGGGGTTAAACACGACACTTGGGATCACTGATTCACCCTGTAGGTATTGACAGCCATTTCCACAACTTCCCACCATTTGTGAGGAGAACATCTATACTTCTACCTGTGATTCTGTATCCTGCAGCCAGGGATGAAGTTCAAAGGCATAATGGTAAATAAGAAGGTCTTTGGGAACTGTTCCCATTTTCCAAATTTGGCACCACATTAGAACAAGCGATAACATGGCTGGCGACTACTGCTGTGCATTTAGATTTCCCTCCCCTCTCTTCAATAAACTTCTGGCATATTTTTATTCTGCACAGCAAATATTCTCAAATACTGTATATATTACCCAGTAGTCCAGAATGGCCCTAAAGCAGGAACATAATAATATGGATGGTGGAAAATGCTGAATAAATGCATTTGTCCAATATACAATAATGGCTTTGATGAAGCTATTCTGCTTTATGAGTCTCACAATATACATTTCAAAGGGGGGAGGAGGGGTGAAACCCTCTCCCCTATTGGTAGACCCACTGAAATGGCTCCTACTGTCTGTGTTCCCATAATGAAAGTTTTCAGGAGCTTTTAGGATGAGAATGTGTCCCAGGGATAACCAAGGAGGCGTTACAAAAATCCTGCTCACTAAATAGCAATATTCTATAAAGTTCCATTGGCTGAATTAGAGCAAAAAGAGTAACTTTTGCACTTTTGCCTGGAAATGTCTCCTGGACAGTTGAAAATGCTGCTTACAGGAGAGGTAGACGAATGGAAAGAACAAATAAGTGGCTTCACTTTGGTTTTTAACATTTAACGAAATGTGGTGGAGATGTTGAGAATTACCCTGAAAT